>NW_015624419.1:478730-535434 GCF_001515625.1 Sinocyclocheilus rhinocerous | reverse complement strand
TAACACTCCAAAGAGAAAGGAAAACTTGAAATCGCATCATATGACCCCTTTAAGTTTATGTGTGTATGTTCCAAATAGATGAAAATTTTCTAAGCAGTTCAACTACAAACATTTTAAATACATGCCTACATATTGTTTTTGTGTATAAATGTTGACAAAATTCCTGAAATTTTTATAAATGCAGATGTACACAATTGAAATTTACAGTCTTTCCAGGAAAATTTACTAAAAATATTGATGACTCATCCTGCACTACACATATTTTTGTCCAATCAAATGCTCTTTAGTTTAAGAATGTCCTTAGTGTACATCTAAAAGCAACACAAGTAACTAAACAACAAGTGACTAAGCAACAGGAAACGTAACTAAAATCTTCACAGAGCGCATTTGTCCCCATCCACTTTTTTCAGTGGTGTTTGTATTTTATCCATACATTTTTTCCCATAGGGATTCTAAAAAAGTCTTACAAACCATCAACCAAGCCAATCAACTACGTGGTAAAACACAACATTACAAACTCCTATTTGAAGCAAAAAAAAGTATTTAAAAATCTGACAAAAAGACAAAGGTAAAAAACTATGTACTTAATGGCTTATATATATATAATAAATGACTAAATAAATAAATAAATAAATATATATATATATAAACAATATATTCATACTGGCTATAAAAAAGGGACAGACTCAAACTTCCAATGTCCAAACTTCCTGTTCAACAAGAAATACAACAAGGCATCACAAAAAAGCCATATTAATATATTTTATCGGATCTATAATATTTGAGATTTGTTAGGATGAAAGTGAAAAAAAACTGTTTTTTTAATAAAATGCTACCACTCAACAGTGTCAGAAGATACAGCGCACTTCCCTCTCTCTCAGTCTCTTTCTTCAGTTTTTCCCCTTTCAGGGAGCTCTTTTTCCTCTGGAGGCAATCACTCACAACCCCTCCTCTGTGTGGTTCTCCACTCGAGACCTGAGCAGCTTTTCAACTTCATCTTGTCAATACGGGGATAAGGAGTCCGCCTGAAAGTTCATTAATTCCTGAGTAACCTATGCTTCAGTTTTGCTAATACCCAGTTCTATTGATGTTTTCTTTCCCATGGAGTGGGCCAGGTTAACCCCTACACCCCACCCCAGCTTCCTGCCAGAAAAAGCCCATTGTCAAGCCCCACATCACGCCACAGAGATGTACAAGGGGCATAAATAGGGCATCATTATGGTACGACCCAGTGCAAGGGAATGCTGGGATGGTTGCGTACCCAGACCCACCTGCCCTGGGAGACTCTCCGCTCAGCCCTCGCCTTACACAGCTTGGGGCCTGGGCAGGATGTATAGGCCCTGACCCCTGAGGTCATGTTCCGTGCGCAAATTCAAAAGCTTGACATCTGTTGCCTGGCTTTTTGATCGCGCAGAGAAAGAAAAGCTCAGACCGCTTGTCAGCTAAACACTTGTCCTACGTGAAATAATATCCCTGCAAGCCACCTAGGCCATAATTAAGGGGTTTTGTTGTTTATTTTCTTTTGTTTTGTTTTTGTTTAGACCAATGAAAAGAGAATTGAAAGTAGGATGGGTTGAGTTTTGCTGGGAAAGGGTTCGCTCTTTGTTTTACGGGACAATGGTGTCCATAGAGCTTATGCAGGGAGGGCTTCTGTCACGCTGGCCTTAACTCTATAAAGCCTACTGTATCATATTCGATATGTGAATTTCTAAGGCCTGTAAATTATTAACATCTTCAAAATTTTGCTGAATAATGTACACAATCCACTATAAGCTTTCACACTTTTTTGCAATTACAAAGCCTTTTCGTTTAACCCTTGTGCTGTGCTGAAAACACCTAATTTGGTATTCCCAGTCAAAAATGACTGGCCTTTTAAAAATAATAAATCACCAAATCTTGAATTCAATTTATTTTCTTTAAAATAGCTCAGGTTTTGTATTCTTTTTGAAAAGGATTAGTTGTAGACCTAATTATAAAAAAAAACATTGTTTGTGGATAGTCTGAGGTGCATAAACTCAGGTCAATAAGGCCTATGATCAATCAGTTACAAAAAAAATCTATGCTAATTAGGGATGTAACGATATTATCAATATCGTGATAGCAAAACTGCCTCGATATTATCGTGGTCACATGACGATATGACACGATAGGTCTTCCGGGCAAAAAGTGTAGTTTTTAAACTATATTTAAACTTCTTATTCTAACATAAAAGGTCTTTAAAGTTGTGTTTTGGGCCATTATGCTTTGACACAGTATCTGTCAAACAAACTAAAATCAAAAGCACAATATGGTTTAATCCCTTCATCCAAGTCTGTTTTCGCTGCGCGTTTCAAAGCGAAGCGCACACTTTGCTCAGGTGATCAGTTCATGATCCGGTGTTTTCCTTGCCTCAGAACGGCTCCGTTCACAGTGAATGAATGCAGTGAACGTTTATTTCATGTGCTGTGAGTTTAGCATGCGTTTGGAAACACAACAGTCACCAGTTATGCCTTCTTTTCGCAGCAGATGCTTACAGCATTTCACTAGATTTGTAGTGAGGCACGTTTTTGTAAGCATGCTTTCACTGAAGCTGGAGATTTCCTTCAAAATAAAAGCTCTACTGCCGTTTCCGTCAAAATAAAAGCTTATGTGCAGTATGAATTGCTGACAGCTAGCGGTTTAAATGCAGGCCAAATTCAAAATATTTATTTCAAGTGTAGAACTTAGGAAAGAAGTATTGTAATTTCCCTACTGTAGTGTAAAGCAAAGATAATATACCTATGAAATATTTATTTTAATTTATTTTACAGTGCAATTGTTTTACAATATATGGCTATTATTGTCATTGTTGTTATTATTATATTCTAATTTGTTTGGCTTCCTAAAACACCAGTGTGAATGTAATTTAGACTGAGACAGTAAATCACAAATTAAAAGAGGGTTGAGTCCCCTAAAGTTCAGGTACAAGTCAATTCACTGACTTTTGTCTGACTTAAGTTTTCTTAGTTAAGAACATGGGTTGGAGCTCTTAATTTTGAACTCTCAAAGTGCATTACATAGAATAATTTAACTTTAAAATGTACAAAATTAATTTTTTTGAATTCTTCATTTGTCTTTTTTTTAATACAAATATAGCAATAAATATCATATCATGGACTTCATATCGCAATATCATCATATCGTGAGATTTTGATATCGTTACATCCCTAATGTTAATTGAAAGAAAACAAGTTGATAAAAAGATTGAACCCAATATTTGGTAATAATATAGCATAACGAAAAATGTATTAGCAGTTTTAGGCCAATCAGGTGTAACCAAGTGGGGGGAGGGGAGGATCAATTTTGTTTTATTTAAGTTGTTATACCCTTTGTGAACAATGTCAGTAAGTTTATGTCCAACGGGACCAAGTAGCCTTTTGCAAATAAATAAATAAATGGGTCAAAATGACTGGAACACAACATGAGGGATAATTCAAAAAATGTCAACCATCAGATCATTGTACATGTGTCTTTTAGTTGTGAAATTTTTTATCTTTTATTTTTATACAGTAAACACAAGAATAACTTTTTTTCTTAGTCAATCATCACAGCATTGCATTGCATTATACAATTTGCCTAAGTTACAAAGCCTTACTCATAAAACTAAGCATTTAAATATCATCTTACTAAGACATATTATTGGGATACATAGAGTGACAACTAATTAGTAAGTAGCCTGCTTATAAAGATAAGCTACCAGAATTTTTTATCTTACATTTTGGCCATATAAAGAAAAAACTACACCAAATTGAATAGTTTTGCTCAGTTTGGGCATCCGAATAAAACTGAGGTGTTTTTCCGTAATATTCATATTCTTACTATATAACACTATGGGCCATAAAAGCCTGATATATATATTATATATATATAATTGTAATATTATAATAAAATAAAATATTATAATATTTTTTCTATTATTTTATACATCAGGCTTTACACATTTTCCTCAGGCCCGTGTTTGCACTTTGCATTTTTCACAGGTCATGATAGTGCTTTCAAATCCACAACCATATCAGTTTTACAAGACATCAAACTGTTTCAAACATTAAAATAGTTTGAAACTGTTAAATGCATTTGAATACCTTTTTACATGAAATGCAGCATATTCAGATGTTAAACAAACAAGTCGCTTTGAATACCACTGTTTCTCACATTTTCATTTTAAACCCACCAGAATGTGAGAGAGACAATATATATGAAAATGAGTTTTAGATCCTAGCTACCTCTCTCTCTTAAAAAAATTGCCCTGTAACGCAGAGGAACTTTCCCAACTGATGAGAGGCTTATCCTGTTTTGGGTGCGATAGACGTGCATTGTGGCTTTTTGGAGGTCCCTGTTTTTTGATGCGGAGCTGTTTAATAGTTTCCTGGCACAGTTGGCATGGTTACCAGTGGAGAAAAGCAGCGACTTAAACCTTGTGACTGAATCTCCCTGAACCCGCGATAATCTTCGGCCAATCTCCGTATTAACACCCAACTTCTACTCGATCTGCCTTCATGCCCCCATCCCAGCCTCAGCACACGCTCGCTTCCCAACGCCTCACAAAGGCTTTTGTATCGGAATAAATGGTGCAAAAACTGGCGCCCCGGAATCATTTCCCACCAAAGCCCTTTTATTGCCAGACATGTGGCATTTGTCTTTTTAATTTAAAAAAGAAAATATCATGTAGGCTGTGTTGACTGCCGAGAACGTGCCGTGGTTGTTCGGCATGATGCGAATGATGAAAATATAGATGAGGGGTTTAGCGTTCTTCCGCGGCCAGCTTACTGGCCCAGAAAACAGTACGTAGGGCGAGCACGCGAGCCAAAGCCTTTAACAACCCCTGCCATGATTAAAACACTATATTAAAATGACATGAGTGGTGGAAACGCATTCTTGCCCTCAGCTCCTGAACCAAAGTCTGCGTTATTTATTACAGTGGCCTGTATTGACCGGGTTACATTAGCCATTTTCATTTCTGTATGTATTACGATGATTGCTTCAGCCTGACAGACAGTTTAAATTATCTCACTTTCAAAGTGCAAGAGCTAAGTGTGTTTGGGCATATTCACGGTCACATTTAAAGATAATGTGCATGATTTATATCGTCTTCAAATAAATCTGGTCATATTCAAAGTAGTTTGTAACTTGGCACTTACGTGCTCAGTCCTGATGCTCGCTGTCGTTTGGATCTAAAGTGGCAGGCGCGTGATAACTCCTAACCTGGACGACTCTCCATCAGCGGTGTCAAGACGAGATAAACAACATTTCCCTTGTGGATAATATAGTGTATTATTGCACACAGTGTCTGGGGATTGTGCTTCGCTTTCTTCATTTGGTGACAAGGAGCACAACGACAATTGTTTCAGGCCTGGACAATTTTTAGAATAATACCGGAAGCGAATTATTTGTCAACAACATCGCAACTGAATCTGCAGCGCGACCAGCGTAGTCCGATTCGCGAACGGATGACTCTTACAAGCTGGTTCCTTTTAGTGAATTTAATAGTAATAATAATAATAATAATAATATGGATTGTCCTTTTAAGTGAATCAGAAACAATGCGGTGCCTTTAAACGAATTTCTCAAATGAATTGGTTCTTTTTAGGGATTTTTTTTTTTTTAAATAACAATAGGGGAATACAAAGTCGTACAAAAATATATGAGTCTATAAAACAATACAACCCAAAAATTTCACATTTTTCAAAGATTAACTATATATCTAATAGCCTACATCAAGTATCCTCTTTAATCGTTGAGATGTCTTAAGTAACAGCTTTACGATTGTTCTGTATTGAAGTTAGAGAATCATAAAAAAAACTTTAAATCAATGGAAAATAGTCTACCATTTGGTACAGTTAACATACATTTTGCTTTGCGTATGTGATATTTCCCCAATAAAACAATAATTGTAATTATATTGTCCATTTCCAATAGACCGGTATCACAATCCAAAAACAAGACCATTATGTTGTAGTGACAAACTTGTAAAACAATTCTAAAAGAAACAAATAAACTTGGGACCAAAATAGCTTGGTATAATTACAACTGAAAAATAAATGAAAAATGGTTTCCGACTCTTCTTTACAAACTGTATTAAATTTATTATTTCTGTTTTGTAGAAATCTGAAATGATCTCATAATTTGGCAACAGACTGCTGAAGGCAATATATGCAATATGAACCAACATTTATTTTATCCAAATATTTCTTCATAAAAAAAAAAAATTTAATTGAGCCATTAAGGAACAAGAATCATTAAGAAGGATAGGAATTGGAACCGGAACTGTTAAATTTCATCTCTACTGTCAACAGTGTGCCCAGTGAGGGGTCCAAAAACGGCATCTGTGCACAGCACAAACGCATACACACACTAACATAACAAGAAACTTCAGCAGTCAGAGCGAAAAACACCAGATAACAAGGACAAGTGGACTCCTGCCATCAGCTCAGTTCCGAGACAATGCATGTCTGCTGCAAAGACATGTGTCTGTATTTCTTAACAAACAAGCGGACACCCAGAGGTGTGGGCAGGGTCTGATCAGCTGTCAGTCGGCCCTTGAGAATGTCACAGAAATATACTTGAAGTATGCATTTCTATACTTAAACCCTAGAAAATTTGTGGTCACTTCTTTGACTTTTTGACTGTCATCTCTGTAAATATTCTTTTCTCTTTTCTTGTTGCTTTATTTTCATTTTGTTGGGGGTGGGGGGTAAAGTTCTTCATGAGAACGCCTTTCTTTCTCATCTTTGACTTCACTTTGAATGTCACCGGTTTCTCAGGATTGACAGAATAATATGCACTCATCATTTTGCAGACGCAAAAAAAGGAACTGTGAACACTGGGTACATTTTTGGGGGTATTTGCTTCTTTTTAATCAG
This sequence comes from Sinocyclocheilus rhinocerous, assembly GCF_001515625.1. NCBI lineage: Eukaryota > Metazoa > Chordata > Actinopteri > Cypriniformes > Cyprinidae > Sinocyclocheilus > Sinocyclocheilus rhinocerous. The sequence goes on along the minus strand of NW_015624419.1, from coordinate 528,556 downwards.
TGGAGAAAGACTGACATGTCCAATCATAATAACACATCAACTGCTAAATGGGCCTTTGCAATCACTGTCAGTTCCATTCCATTAGGGAGTCCTGTATGTACGGACATCAATCAGCTTTTTGTGGTGTTATTTATTCATAATTTTATAATTTAACTATTTATCTGTTTATTCATTCTAAACAATTGCATTATGCACTTTGACTATGCCCTTGCCTAATCAAACAATGCTGGCACAACAAATTGCTTGTGTGCAGGCTGTCTAATATCACATCAATAGATTTTTTTGTTTTTACAGTAAGTGCATAGTTATTTTTAGTTTAAAAATTTAGAAAATTACTAAAATCTTCCTGATTCCTAAAAAGGCTAATCCTGTGCTCTGCATATGGTTGCAGCATTAAAGAAGTGGAATATATCGTCCGATATAAACAGAAATGCATAACTTCTAATTTTATGTTTCTAATTATATGTTATGCCATGGAAAAGCCCCTTTATCGACTTGTAACCCCTGCATAAATTGTATATAAAATAAATTATATGAAAAGAGCAACTGTGGGAAATCTTGTATTATTACCTCAAATTAAGCAACCATGAAATTATTTGCCTTCATTTAAAACGCCATGCAATCCAATTTAAATGTTGCATACTTTAAATCCAGGCTGATTTCTTTTTCATCCTGCATAAAAGAACATCCAGTGGGTCACCTACGTACTGGCAAACAGATAAAGCCTGTATGAAATTGTAGCAAAACCATAACCCACTGACTATCCTGGAAGTTCATCAAAACTAGATCCTCAATATCCAAAAATCATGTCCCACACACATATATTTTCTGTCATCCTGCAGTACACTTGAGTGTCAGAGCAGTTTGCGAGAATTGCGATGTATACATAATTTTTTTTTGTCTGTATAATGAAAATCAATGGATCCCCTAAGGCAGTGATCCTCAAATCTGGCTCGCGAGATCTACTTTCCTGCAGAGTTTAGCTCCAACCCTATAATCAAACAAACCTACCTGTGTTTTTCTAATGATCCTGAAGACATTGATTAGCAAACTCAGGTGTGTTTGATTAGGGTAGAGCTAAACTCTGCAGGAAAGTGGATCTCGCGAGCCAGATTTAAGGATCACTGCCCTAAGGGGACACAGTGATGGAAAAAATATGAGATAGGAAGAAATGTTGTATTACAATATTTTTGCGTTCTCTCACAAAAGTTTCGCATTCCCAGAAAAACACATTCTCTCGCAAAACATTTGTATTTTCTCACAAAAACAATATAATATATATTTTGAAATATATATCTGAAATATATATTTTTCCTCACCATATTTTTCTTTCCATCACAAATATTTTGCAAGTGATCACTAAAGTTTTGCAAGCAAATGTAAAAGTTTCTTGAGGGAATGCGAGAGAACAAATGTAATTTTTTCATCCCATTTCATTTTTGTACCATCACCATGTGTGTCACTTTTTTCACCTCACATTAATTGTATTTTGTGTTCCACAGAAGAAAGAAAGTCGTACATGAAGTATTTTTCATTTCAGAATTTTCTTTTTTGTGTGAACTGCCCCTTTAAGAGATCCACTTTCCTGCAGAGTTTAGCTCCAACCCTATAATCAAACAAACCTACCTGTGTTTTTCTAATGATCCTGAAGACATTGATTAGCAAACTCAGGTGTGTTTGATTAGGGTAGAGCTAAACTCTGCAGGAAAGGGGATCTCGCGAGCCAGATTTAAGGATCACTGCCCTAAGGGGACACAGTGATGGAAAAAATATGAGATAGGAAGAAATGTTGTATTACAATATTTTTGCGTTCTCTCACAAAAGTTTCGCATTCCCAGAAAAACACATTCTCTCGCAAAACATTTGCATTTTCTCACAAAACTATTCTGTTCCCCTGAGAAACTTTGTATTTTCTCACAAAAACAATATAATATATATTTTGAAATATATATCTGAAATATATATTTTTCCTCACACTTCATATTTTTCCATCACAAATATTTTGCAAGTGATCACTAAAGTTTTGCAAGCAAATGTAAAAGTTTCTTGAGGGAATGCGAGAGAACAAATGTAATTTTTTCATCCCATTTCATTTTTGTACCATCACCATGTGTGTCACTTTTTTCACCTCACATTAATTGTATTTTGTGTTCCACAGAAGAAAGAAAGTCGTACATGAAGTATTTTTCATTTCAGAATTTTCTTTTTTGTGTGAACTGCCCCTTTAAGATGATTTGAAAAGGCTACATCAATAGCAATCAATAATCTTCGTAATGCAAATTTTGACATTTGGTGTTTAAATGGATGAAAACGTAATCCATGAAGTATTTACCAGATCACAAAAATTAATCAAATGAGAAGCAGACATCATGCCAGCATATGAAGTCCACAAACACCTCACCTCGCTCGATGACCATGGCCTTGTGCCCAGCTGACTCGCGGAAGTGTCAAAATGCAGAAACCCGTCTAGCCGCTCGCGTCCATTAGTCCGATTGCTAGCCAGCGGCTTAGCATGGCCAAGATCCCCCTCTCTCCCTAACTCACCAGACAGGTTGTCAATTTATCACGGAGAGGTCACTATCTCTCATCTCTTCAAAGTGTCGTCTGATTCTTGAGCTCTGCGGTGTGGTTTCGACGGGCTATTAAGCAAATTACTGGCTGGTCAGTTATTGCACTCTGTGCATTGCTCATCACTTAACTCAAAGGGCCTGCTCATCTCCTTTTGACCCCAAGGCCCACTCTGCATATCTTGCCCTGCTAATTCATTGATTAAGTGCTTGTAGCTCTTGTTGTCACTAAGGACAGCAGGCAGGAAGTGGGAAGGAAAAAACAATGCACCGTTATCGGAATCGAACGCAGCGGGAGGGTTTGTATAGGCATGCTGGCATAGCAGCACATGGGATCATTTCCTATTTGTTTGTGTTTGTAAAGCATGTAAATAATATAGTTTGGTAAGTATCGCTGTGGCTACACGTAGCTGAGGAAAAGAGCAGGAAGATTGGAAGTAATCAGATTAAGACCACATGCTGGCTATAGACAAAAAGCAGCAGTATAATACTCGTTTGTCCTTTTTTCCTCACCAAATGCAGAAGTAGAAGAAAAATAATGAGAATTCAGGTAGGTGTTATTGTACCTAGCTTTACTGAAACGTGTTTTTGGATGCTGAGGAGATTAAATTGCAGTAGTAAACAGTGATATTTGTTTAGTTAGTGTCCAGTCACACTATGTCAGAGGTCAATGCCTTCAAGACACATTTATGGCAGTAAACACAGAAATAAGTAGCATACTTGTATATGTAATGAGCACAGTTGTGTGTAAACTACTTGAAATGCCTCTCTTTTAATGCTAGCTAAGCCTCTATGCCTGTGCTAACACAGAGCTATACAGCAAAGACTGAAATTGTTTGTGTGTGAACATGTGTGGGTGTGTGTACGTGCATGTTAATGTGTGTGGTGTATCTAAACCGACAACAGTGTCTACTTTAATGCTGTTATCCAAACTAGGACAGAGGAGAGGGCATCTCTAAATGAGATTAACATTGCATATATTGCATAGGAACACAGAGGCCTTGATCATGATGGGAATGGAGCTTAAAGATTATCAGAACAAATACAATCCTACATCTACAGCAACAGCATTTTTCTGTTGGTGTTGCCAGGTTGATGTTGGACAGTAACACAGTCTTAAGTATTATCTCTCTGTCCTAAAATTGCTTTTCTCAGTGTTATTTTAGTATCACTGAGAAAATAAATTTTTATTAATATTGCAAATCAGTTTTTATATTTTCCATTCACATTTTAATTTTAGTTAAAGTGTTAGTAATGTTTTTGTGTGCTTTTGTCATTTTAAGAGTTTTTTTGTTTGTTTTCTAAACATGTTTTTATATATATAGTTTTTATTATTTTTCATTAAGTTTTATTTTTAGTTATTTTAGAGCATCAACTTAAACTAAATTAAAATGAGAAATTTTGCCTTGCCAAATAAAAAGTTTATATATATATATATATATATATATATATATAAAACTTTATTTCAGTTGATGTTTATTTTATTTCAAGTAAAAAAATGTTTTTTTAATGGTTTTAATTTTTTGTTTCAGTTTTCAGTTAACTATAACAACTTGTCTTCATATTTTAGGGCCCTTTAACACTGTAGCTGTTCAGAATTAAACAAATAACAAATAAATAAAATAAAGAACCATGAACGTTAAATTGCCTCTGAAGTTTCCCGAATGTAGATGCACATCTGTGTTCTAAAAGTGAACTTTTTTTTACTCATTATTTGATTGGATTTTTTTTTACAAAGTTTAATAAAGAAAATACAAAAATATGTTTATTTGTATATGCATAAATGATAACTAGACATGGTGTGGCTGATTGCAGTTCACTTTAAATGCTTCATACCAATTGTGTGCCCTGCAATATGTATAAAAGTAATCCATCATAACTTACGTACCATTAGAAGTATGCAATGAAAATAGTTTTGCAAAAAGAAAAGTGAGGTCTCACGATTCATAAAGGTGTTGATTTCAGCCAATTATATGAGTCACGTAGGCTACGAGAGTTTCAGTTGGCCCCAAAGATACCCTTATCCTTGTCATAATGATTACTGAAATAAGTTCCTTTTTCCTCTTTATTTGTGCAAATTACTAACCATCTTTTAAGAGGTCAACACTCCCTGTCTTGATTGACATACTTGAATGTATAATGAACTGCTCGACTGTTTCCCACAAAAAGCCTCAGCTGGATCTCAGCCTCCAAATTCCAGTAAGCTGCCCTTGATGTGCATGAGACCGGGCTGACGCACCCCTATCTGCGCTAATCATTACCCGCCAAGGCCTCCTCTTTTTTAATAAACGAGATAATTGGCTATCATTGTCTGGCTGGCTCTGTTTGGTGAGTGGGAATGGAAATGGCAGTGACCAGATGCCTCGCTCCTGTTCTCAAAGCTCTTTAATTAGAGAGGGCCCAGCGAACCTGAGGACCACGCCACTACAAAAGCAGGGAAAAGGGCAATTAACGGCCGAGTGGTCCCCTCTCCGTCCATCTGTCAGAGCGCAGGTGAAAGGATGATGAAGGAGGTCTATCCTCACAGGCCCATATGGAGATCCTTATGGGCAAAGCCTCTCAATGCCTTTCCTTCAAGAAACATAGTATTTCCCCCCCCCCATCCTTTTACACTGGCAACAATATCTGCCTGGGAATGTAATGATGGTGTACATGTAAATGGGATTTCTCCATGCATGGTTCAATGTGCTTTTTTCTTTTTTTCAAACAATGCAGCCATCAGACAGCCACCCCCAGAGAGTACATATACGGTGAAATTTCATTCCATATACGCCATTGTGATGTTCGCCTTACAAAAATGTAACATACAGTAGTACAGTGTTCAGAATAGCATACTAACATACTACTATTTTCTTCTACTGTTTTGACAGTATATAGTAGGTATGCAAAGAATGCAAAATTTCTCTCTGCACAGGACACCTGGCTGAGCTACTACATGCCTATATTAAATAGCATATATTCCAGAATGCAATGATGTTATGAATATGTCCATGATCTAATGATGACTTTTATGATGTTCTGTTAATGGTTCTTACACATGCACTGGACAGAACTGAACCGAAAAGAACTGAAGACTGATTCCCGAAGTAATGACTCTTATGAGTCGATCCTTTTTAGTGAAGAAAAACTATGACCACTAAAGTCTGATTCCCAAGCAGATGAATCACTTGCTGTATTCCTCATTTGTAAGTCGCTTTGGATAAAAGTGTCTGATAAATGAATATATGTTAATGTACGATCTGCTTCTTTTTAATGAATCACAAACACTTTAGAGTAACTTGAAACCATTAATGAGAAAATCTGATTCACTTAATGAACTGCAAGTCATTAAATTCATCTCAACCGAGTCTAACTCTAACAACATGATACTGTATTATGTTACCTATAAGGTTTGTGAGAACGTATTTTTGATTCATTGTTCATATCACATTGAGTAGTTAAAGATAGTATACACATTATGAGTTTTGACCGCGGTGCTTTATATAAATAAAGGAATTTATTCTAAATTTCATGTATTCTGCCTAGCTGTAGTTGCAATTTTATTTATTTGTAGTTGGGGATTTTATTTATAAGAACATTATATCTGCACACCTGGATGTTTGCAGGCAGGTGCAGTGGACACAGAAAATAATATAAAGAAAGAAGAAAAAACCTGTACATTTCTATAGCATGCACGAAATCCAGTCTTTATTGAGATGGCTTCTCTGATTGGCCATTCTTCAGTGTTTCAATGTCTGAAACACTGCTGCAAGCTGTAGTTGCAATTTTATTTATTTGTAGTTGGGGATTTTATTTATAAAAACATTATATCTGCGCACCTGGATGTTTGCAGGCAGGTGCAGTGGACACAGAAAATAATATAAAGAAAGAAGAAAAAACCTGTACATTTCTATAGCATGCACGAAATCCAGTCTTTATTGAGATGGCTTCTCTGATTGGCCATTCTTCAGTGTTTCAATGTCTGCTTTAATGAAGGTTGCATGAAAGGTTGCTATCTCAACAACTTTTTCTCCTTGCTTCATTTTACATAATGGTACAATAACTTTACCTTGAGTGACATGACTTTTACTTGGCAGGAGTTTAGAGACACCTCACATAGGTGAGACATAATTCACCTTTTCAACAAAACCAGCATTATTAACATGCTCTTAATTAAGACCAACAGTATTACAAAATTGTGAACATGAGGGGGGCAGCCACGTACAATCGTGAAGAGATTATTCATTTGAAGCTAAGTGTATGTGATCATTAAATACTGTAATGACTGTGAACAGTGCAGCAGAACGTCTGGGGAATGATTGTAGTTACACTGAATTAATCCAAGTTCTCCAAGCAGTATATTTACTTAAGCCATTAAAACCCATGACAGTATGCCGTCAGGCAGAATCAGTGATATTCAGATGACCTGCTTTTTGTCTGAACGTTTCATTGGTCCTGTGCCCATTCAAATGTCTACAGCCATTACACTTATCAAACGGGATCTGAATGCAAATTCGCATCTTCTTAGCAGCCGCAACAGCTCTGGCAGTTTACTATTTAAATAGTACTCTTCAGCAATTAGATAAGATACTATTATTAGATACTGTAAATTTCAAGCATTTATGTTCTAGGTTTTCTCTTTGACTGACATTTGTTTATATTAGTGTTCACCTACTAAAAGTGACTACTAAAATGTCCATATTCATAAATGTTCAAACTAATGCCAATGTTATATAAACATACAGTATGAGAGGCTGAATTCAAGAACATGGGTCAATTAGCTAATCACGGATGTTTATATTTTAAAAACACTCTCAATTATTGTCACGTAGTGATGATATTCTGTCACTCAAGATGACGACTGAATCTGTTGACATTGTAGTTATAACTTAGAAATATACCACCAGTAAAAATGTCCACATTTTGCACATTTTAAAGTAATATTAGCCATCAAACCTATTAAATATCATTAAATAAACTACACACATATATATACACATATACATATATATATACACACATATATATATATATATATATATATATATATTGTAAATTTGTAAATAAAGCAAAGATTATTGGAGTAAGTTTGACAAGAAAATAGTATTTCAGTCTTTCTACTTCCAAAAGTAATTTTTAAATGTAATGTGCTACTTGCGAATTCTTTGTAATTGTTTGTGAGATTTATTAGCAATTTCTGAGTGAAAATTGTTTAAAAGTAAATAATATGTAGAAAACTATAAAAAAAAATGTTACTTCAGTTCAAACTATTATCATACTTTAATTATCAAGTATATCAATTAACTAAAATAGAACTGACTACGTAATAGATACCAAAAATGTTAAATAAATCATAACTATTTACTATTTATCTTCTTCAAACTTACTAAAGTGCATCCTGGGATGCTTTTACACAGTATTTTTTTTTTATACAAGCTGGACACTTTGGTACAAGTAAAGCTTCATGATGCATAAATTGTAGGGAAACAAACTAAATCTTACAGTTTTGGAATGACATGGACAATCAAACAATGACAGAATTTAAATTTTTAGCTGAACTATTTCTTTAAGTCTTGACCGTACCTATCTCCTGCGGTGCTGACATCTGTATTAATCTGTATTAATCCTATTCGTCCATAAAGTGCAGATTATTCAGCACCCCAGTAGTAACGCTGTGTGCTATGCAGCGTTATCAGATCTGTATGTGTGGGATATCGATCCTCACTTTGTCCGCACACACTCCGGGACAGCCAAAGATGCAGTGGGGTTGTGGAAAACAGAGCGAGGGGGAGTTTAAACATGTCTGCACCTGACATGAGCGGACTCCTGGTTGTGTTGATTGTATGTTTTTTATGACATAACTGCTGAAAAGCCGGACAAGGATGAATAGGCGTCTGATCACGGCCATGGTACTGACCCAGAGGAAGGTTTCAACCTTCAAGTAAAAGAGGCCCATGTCGATTTATCATTCTAATTATCTGAGGCAGGTCTGGGGCTGCACTGCCCAGCGACTGTCTGAGTAAGGGAAAATGCACCAGCAATGCACAGCTAAAGTGAATATTAATAGGCCTGGCGGTTGCAGACGTAGGATGCATTTTATTACGAAGACTAATGGTCCACTTGAGCAAACCCTCATTGCAATATCTCAGCTTGTTTGACCCTTCCTGGCCTGCTTTGAATATAATACCAAGATCTGGTCAGGTCATCCTCTCAGAACTCAATATCACACAAGGCAATTTCAAAGTTAACCCTGCAGCCGCCAAGCATGTCACGTCCTTTCATAAAGACCCTTCCTGGAAGGAGTCGACGCTACTCCCTGTTCTCCTTTGGCCTAAAAGGCCAAGGTTTGTTTCCGGCAAAACAGCTTTACATTTCACCCTTTCCAAAACAGTGCGGTAGGTGTGTATTATCAACAATTTCGCTGGCGTAAAGTTTCCTTTCTCACTGGCTATGAAGAGCTTCCTCGCACACACCCACATGCAATGTCCTGTGAAATCTCTCCAGCCTGTCAACAAAATATTTTCTCCCTTAAGAAACACAAGACTTAAATCACAGCTCCACTGCCTGGTCTTGTTCGCTAGGAATGCCGTCGCAACCAGAGAAAATGGTATGCGGCATGTTGGGGGGCGAACAACAGGGAAACTCTGTGTTTAATAGCATGTACAGTACGTACAAATACCACAAAGCATTCAAAACTGCCCTTTTTCTTTTAATCTCGCTACATTGGAATATTGCAATAACCGCTCAATCTGATGCCGGACCGCGATTTCGGAAAGGTCAACTTATCTTTCAGACGCATATATGCATGCAGTGGAGGGGGAAAAAATGTGTAATGATTATTCACTGCTCAGACAATGAAAACGAGAGACAAAAAAGATTTTATCATTAAATAAAATATATACATGGAAGGAGAGGCTTTGGATTGGACAGGGTGAAAGATAAGTGTTTTGCTTATCAACAGGAATCGGGAGATTGAAAGACACAATTGCCAGACGCCCCCTTCCGAAACGCCCCCCTCATATTTCCATTACTGCATCGGGATGCTTTCATCATCTCATTTGGGTGCAAAAACGCAGGTGAAAAGCTTCATACTTTAATGTGAATTCAGCTAAGGTTATGAAGTGAGGGGCCTTCTTGTACACATGCTTTCACACTTGTACACCTCTCTCTTGCTATGTTCTAAAACCTAGTGAACTGCATATGTAGCTGTTATTGTAAGGCATCCATAAGCTTTATATTTTTTAAACTATGCTGCCTTCTAAAATACTTTATTTAGACCAAATTCTATGAAAGCATCCCTGTTGAAAAAAACCAGCATATGCTGGTTAGGTATGTTTTGAAGAATGGCTGCTGGTTGACCAGCACATGACCAGCACTTGACCAGCCTTAACCAGCTCATGACCAGCACTTGACCAGCTTAAACCAGCTCAAGACCAGCTAAGGACCAGCTTAAATCAGCTCAAAGCAGCAGGCATGCTTCAAAACATACCTAACCAGCATATGCTGTTTTTTTTCAACAGGGATCACATGTGTCATTTGTGGAAACTGCAATCCCAGAATGTGTTCAGCAAATGGTGATTTTAAATTATATTTTATAAAATATGTTAAAATTAAATCATTTGTGTATAAATAAAAATATTTGTGTATGCTATGTGTGTTATGCTTATTAGAGTTTATTAGCAAAATGCTAAAGTCAAACTTTGTTTTAAAGTCCAAATGAATTGAAAATACACCCTATGTGTTTTATAAATGCATTAAAGATCTTATTGTGAAGATTCATCCATTTACATGTTTCTATTTTTTTTTTTTTTACAGAACCAAGTCCTAGTCCTACATTTTTCGATAATTTTAACACTCGAATGTACATCACATTTCGGAAGAAAAGATCTGTATACTTCTGTTTTATTGCAACTAAGCTGAGTCGTGTGAAGCGATATTTACGTGGTATGTGTACTGGCCTGTGTAGAGTGTTCCAGTTTATTCACTTATGAAGTTTAGGATGCCTATGTAGGCAGTAAGCCATCGTTTTGAAATAGAGCTTTTGTGTCGTCTCTCCTCCATATAAACCACCGTAATATTTAAAGCAAAAAAAGTGGACTCTTTTTTCTGTTAAAGGTTCAAACAGGAGGAGGGGCTGTATCTAGTGTTTCACTCCTTCTCTGGCTTGAGGGCTAGCAGGCAGCTATTGAGAGGTATGTAAACCACGGGAACAGGTCAGGGCAGTTCAGACACAGAGTGGTTTCTTAACCCCTGACTGTCTCAGCCTGAGACTCTTATATGGTCTTGACGAGCCTAAAAGGTGACGAGCCTAAAAGAACTGGCAGCCAAGCGGAAACTGGCTCATTTGACATTTGACCTTGAGGTCAGCAGGGAAGAAAATTGAATAGATGAAATGATGGATCCTGTATGTCTGAACGGAGAGAAATAATGGGTCCCAATGGTTTGCTAGAAAATGCTTTCGGCAAAAAAGCCACAGGTGCTAATCAAATCAATTTACATTTTCTGTTAAAAACAAAAAGAAAATTAGGGTGTAGCAGTTAGCATATGTACACTTGCATGAGGTGCTTATTTAAGCAACATGACTTTAAATCTGGATCATGGCATTTCCTTATCACATGCTACCTTGTTTTCAGGTCATATTTCATCACAAAATAAAAAAGAATAGAAATAGAAAATGCATTTTGCATAAAATGAAAAATGAAAGAATTTCCTCATTGTGACATTATGTCATGCAGAAAAAGAAAAAGCAAAAAGAGAAAAATAGAATCTACACAAATCAAGTAATCAAGTAAAATAATTAAAAAAAGCATGAGGTTTAAAGCTGATTTGTAAAGCATGCTGGGTAACAAGCAGTGCCACAGTGTGTAGCCAAGACAAAGAATTGAGCTTTGGAAGACAAAGCTAATTGCAAACAATGAGTAAATGCACTATAGGCCTGTGGTTCTCAACCAGGGGACCTGGGCTCAAACTTGAACTCAGTTTAAATCTTGATTTAATTTTAGTTCAATTAATATATAAGTAAAATACAATACATTTTTATTACAGAAGAAGTAACAGAGATGCACATCAGCCTTGATAGAAGGGCCTTTCAGTAATGTCAAAAAGGGGCTTTGGAGTCACTCACACACAAAAGTTGAGAATCACTGTACTAGGTCATAATGAAGGACAAAAAGACACAATTAACCAATGAGTATATCGGTATATGATACTCGGAGTATCAGTGTACGTATCATATACTCATGAGTATCAGTATCAGTTTGTTTTTTATTATTTAAAAAATATTTTTAGCTTTTTATGTAATGTATATATATCTATATATTCCTTTTTTCGAGATGTACACTTCAAAAGCAGTTTCCATGAGTTATCCCAGCCTTTAACTGTACCTGGATTCATTTCTCTCTTTCTCTTTCATTTGCTCTCCTCCTCCCTCTCTGTTTTGGACGAGCGCTTAGTTATCACAGCTCTTTAGCTTCTGCTGCCAGATCTCTCATTTCGTGGCCTTTTGATGATAGACTGGTCAAGGAATTTGGCCACAAAAACAGTGTTTAGTAACTCGATATTGAGAACAGAGCCAAACGGGCCCTGTCAGTTCAACAGGAAAAAAACCCCAGATACATAGAGGAAAAAGCTCACACAAACGCACACAAGCAGCTTTTAAACATCTAGGCTCTGGATCTGCAAGTCAAAAGAACATCCTGTTTAACAGGGTCCTGGTTTTACAGAGGCCTGTCATTTAGGTCAGCTCAGTGCACTATCGGCCCATGTGAGCCACTGACAATCTCTACTGAGAGAAATTTCCTGTCCTTGACTACATACAGCTCACTTAGGCAGTCTGCGCCTCGTCTCAGACACACATAGACACTTAGAGAATGTGCAGGGACTGCCTGCTGTAGTGTGGAACAGGATTACTGTGGTTTTTATACGTGCAGGACTTCATTTGTAACAAGATATTTCTGTGGATTCGTTGTTAAATGCCGTCTGACCGCTTTGAAGGAAAGCTGAGTCAACGGGAGACACTTTCTCAGGCTCTCCAGCTCATCGTCGTTTCACATTAGGGCAATTGATAGGTCTGAGTGTCTCTCCCCTGAAGGCGTGTCAGGATAATTGCATTGTGTGACAATAAAATTAATGCAGAGATGATAAAGACTAAGAGTAAAATATTTTCAGCAAGCAATTTACATTTCACGTCTGCATTTTGAGGGGGCGAAATGCCTCCAACAATAGAGTGTTTTTGACCTATGGCATACCTAGGAGTCGAACGTGGTGATCCCAATCTGGAATCGTAAAAAAAAGGTCTGCAAATTCTAGCTAAATGATCCACTATCCACACACAAGTTATTATGAACGTTACTTTTCCCTCCAGGGAGAGAAAAGACAAAGTTTGATACCACTCAATACACCACACAGAGAAAGGCCTGTCATTTTCTGTGTACTCTATATCATAATAATCATAATAATTTGTAGGAGATGGTGAAATCATACATAAAACAATGCATGTCTTTTATGTTTTTTTTTTTCTGTTACAATCATGGAAAGTTTTAAATTGGTTCAAACATGCAAAGAGTGATTTGTTCCATGATCTTACTGAAATTTGGGAAAACTTTACCACACAATTAAAATCCTACAACAAAACTAAAACAAGTCTATCTAAATGAATAACAACTTACCGAAATAAAGCACCACACACAAACAGTAATCATGATGTAGTTGCAAGTAATTTAAGCACAAGCTCCACTCTTCAGCACAATTGTAACCACTAAAATTATCCAACAGAAACTTTTCTAAATCTTCAACATAGCAGAACATTAAACATTAACAGACCTAAAATAAAATAAAATAATACCTTATTTCAACATTTCCTCTCCCAGTCTAATCCTATGCAAAACAGATGGGAACCACAAATCCATGTTCCACAAAAAAAAGACCATGTAGTCAAAAAGTTTTATTTTATTTTATTTTTTGGTTTATACTAGTTAAAGCATGAATATACTCAATTATGCGTGTAGAATTTAAAGCTCTAAAAAGCAAAAAATCTTTAAAGCTTTACTTGGGATATTTTTTATTATTTTGTTGGTTTTATATAGTGATCTCAAGTACTGATTCTGTTGATTCAGTTGATCCACAAAGACTGTCCACTTTTCAACTGTATAAAATTAAGTAAAATCTACTTAACTTTACTGTCCAGGTGTTCCCAGTATGCACTGGGGCATGAATAATTAATGAGGTTGCCTTTTTCACAGTTTTCCAGTGTTATTTGCTCTGTTGTTTCTGTTGAGGTTGTTGTCAAGTTTGGTAACTTGTTTTTTTGTTTTGTTTTTTTTTGATGCATGGAGTTCCTTTAGATTATTCATCTCAGAATAATTCATATAGGAATTATTAGACATTGATTGTTACCGTTATTGTATTTTATGCACCAAATGTTGAGGTCAGTGTGGGAAGGTGAATATCTCAAAAACATTCAATTTTATATTTTCATATTTATATTTTGTTATTCACATTCTTGAAGTGTGGTGTAGTGTGAATCTGTTTTATTTGAATTTTGTTGTATATGTGTGTTCAACTGCGTTTAAAAATTTTGTATCATTAAAATTGACTGAAAAAAAAATGTTTTTAAAGACTTAAGACTTTAGCAATAAAAGTACATTTTCTGAGTGAAAACATTTTAAGTGATTTATAATTTCATTTTCAAAGAATAAACTCACAAATTAGAGCTGAATTAATCAGGACATGCAGCAGGAACAACAGAACATGGAATTACATTTTGCACATGTGGACGTCAGCCCGCCGTCTGAGGAAACACAAAACGTGAGCGTATATCACAATCGCGCCACACACAGATTCAGAGTGAGGTTTTTATTGCGTTGAGAACGGTATCCATAACAATATTTGGTTTCAGTCAAGAAGTCATCACCCGACTATTCAGAACAAAAGTCAATAAAAGCGTTATTGCTGCTCAGGGACGTGAATTGGCTCGCTCGAACTCCGAGCATGTGGCTGTGCCACACTGTAAGATAATCTAATTGGGATGATGAGTGTGAGGTCAAAACAATGAATGAAAAATCGCTTGTCTCTCTATAAGAAGCCTCAAACATGTCATACACCGCCTGTAAGCTGCGTATCGTGACCTGATACTGGAGGTTTTGTTCAGTTTCTTTAAAAAAACCAAGGTTAGAGTTTATAAGAGGTGAGCGGTTCTTAAATCAGTGCCTCCATGTGCAATATATCATACCGTGCCTTATAAAACACCTTTCAGATGGCAATGCACTGAGATGTTTTTCCTCAGCGGTTCAGGGTGATAGAAGAGAGGCTACGCGCTTCTATTCACACCGTCCTCAACAGAGCACCAAGTGTGTGACTCGAAGGCTCGAAGCGGAGATAATGCAGAAATAGCCATCTCAAACTGTGCATGAATCTTACAAGACTCACACTCTCACACGCAGGGAGACGCCGGCGTAATGTACAGTATGTTATTGCTCGAGAGCACTTGTCTGTTTTTTAGTATGCTCCTATTGACAGACTTTTCTTTTGTATCAATATGAGGGCGACCACTTTCTTTCGCTCTCTGAGAGTGTGAGTTGAAGGTTGAGGAGGGAGTCTGAAACATCCCTTATGGATGTCAAAAGTGCTATTTTACTCCTCACTACCAAGCCAAGGGCTAAATATTCATAGAGCAGACAGAAAATTAATAGGCATCGACATTCTTCTATGTATGTTCTGCAAGATGGGTTCAGGCCCATCAGGGCCATCTGGTCTTAATAGAACATCAATTGATGTGAACAGGAAGAGAGACCAATTTGTTTTCTCACTGGGGGGTTTGGGGCCGGTTTGTAAATCTCACATGCGCACTCGCACACGCTTGGTAAAACGGTCTTCCTCATTCTTGGCATCGCAAGTCGAGGCTTTACAGTATAAGAGCCCGAGGCTCCTGAAACGCGCGCGTGTGTGTGCGTCGTTTAAGTGGACACAAGCGGGACTCTGCACTTCCTTAAGACGTACTCAGGGCTATTATGAAAGGTTGTGTGCGTATGTATGTGCGCGCATGTGTGTCTGTATGCATTCAGGCGTCTGTTAAGGGTTTTGCCATTGTGAAAGGGGTTGAGGGAAGGCATGAATACCCTCAGTCAGCCAGCTGGCAGTCTCGGGTCTTTGTACAGCCCAGCTTTTCATATTGTCTGCTCAGTTTACAAATAAACATGGCTAGGGATGAGGCCTACAACAAACAGATAGCCACATTCATTGTGCCTGACAAGCTGCGGGGAAAGCCCAGGCCCCTGTTTCCACAAACCACTCCATTTTAACGCACACATTCAGCCAAATACGTCTCCTCCTAGCTTTGTATGTATACATTAGATGGCATTTTTATCACCTACTCCCACCACCTCTCTCCCTTGGGTGTGTAAGTTTGGTTTCTTACATAGTAAAGTCTTAAAAATCTGAGACGTAATAATGCATTTAAAATAATAAATGAATGTTACTTTCAGAATTTCTTAGTACTAGATATTTTGCTTTAAAGTTTCACCCGAAAATAGAAATTCAGTCATCATTGACTCTCCCTCATGCCTTATGAAACTCATTTGACTGATGTTCTTATAGCTGTAACACAAAAGGAGTTATTTTAAGCAGAATGTCCAAGCTATTATTTTCCAATGAAAGTGAATGGTGACCACAACATTTTCAAGTGAATTAAGCGTCAGAAAACTTGAAATATAGTGCATAGTTGTGTGGAAAACTTTTCTTCAAGGTTTTGGAGCTTGATAATTCCTGTTTTTCACTCAAAAGAAGAAAAATCAACATCAAAACAGAGGGAAAGACATAGTCACGTATGAAATGGCAAGAGGGTGAGGGAAAAAAAATCTTAATTACAGCACACACTTAAATTGATGTCAAATCTGATCATGTTCTCCAGTATATTTTAAGATGATACAAAGAGCACCTTGAGCTTCAGTGGAAGCGAGAACCTCTGACCGTCTGTACAAAGGAGTCACATGATCAATGTCAAAATGTGATGTAAAAATAGTATAAAATCTTGTCTTATTACATTTTACATTTATTGATTTAGCAGACCCTTTTATCCAAAGTGACTTATTACTTTTACATAATAGTGTTTGTGTTTACAATTTTTTCAAGATCCTATAAAACTTTCTATTTATTTTCATGTTTAAATTAGATTTTATATCCTAGACTTTCAATATGGCCTCAGACTTTTGTATCCCACTGTACAGTTGAGCTTGTGTTTTGTATTGCATTAGCCTCATTGATAGCACAAGGACGGCGAGCAGGTTTAAGCACAGATAAAACATGACAAAAGACCTTTTGAATCAAATGCTCTCTTTTCACGCACTCTAAGTACAGCCTCTCTCTCTTTCACACATGTTTTCTTTCTCTCTCTCGCTCGCTCTCGCATTTTTTTAAGGGAAATAATAGCTGGTTGTATGGATCCGCCTCCTGGCCAAGGGAGCTACTTTGTCTTAATTACCTCAGAACGAGCGAGTGGCCCCTGAAGCAATCATCTTTGTTTGTTAAAACAGCCGTTATCTGCTTCGGTAAGGTCCATAAATAAAACATAGCCCAGATTACAATGTCATGTTCCTTAGGACTCCAGAACCTGGGAACCGATCACAACAACAAGAGCAAAAAATCCCTGAGCGCTACACACACACACACACACACACAGATGATCTCTGTACGTTGTTATCTGATGTCAGCTTGTCGAGACTGTCAGCACTGAGTGATCTAGAGCAAGCTGATTGTGAGTATCCACAGATGTAAATAACCTTTTTCACTAGTTCAAGGTGGGTCATCTGTCCACTGTCATTTATTTAGTTTATTACTATGAACTGAGGGACAGCACCAGTGTCTGCTGCAGGCAGGAAAAGCAATAAATAATGACCTTTCTGTCTGAATTATAATCACCAAAGTGTTGCCATGGCACAGATCTGTGGCACTTGCTCTTAGCAGCAGGGAAGCATCCAATCATATGTCGGACATATGGATCCTGCCCAGCCCTGGTGTTGGAAATTGCTCTTTATGGAAATAAATTCCAATAAAATACACTTTGCACATTTTGGTCTGGCGTAAGTTGTGAAGTGTCTCTTAAGATGTGTGTACAGTTACATCTTCAAAAGAAAGTTACATTAAAACAAAGTATTGTATAGCATGACAAATTAGTGTGTGTGCGTATATTAATGTATATAACTAGGATATATAGTGTGGTAATATTGGTAAAATCTGTGATTTAAAATTTAAATTTAAACCTACAAAAGTTGTATTTCTATGATCATTTACAAATAATAATAAATAATACTTATTTTATTATAAACAAATTATTGTACTTATTTTATTATTATTTTATATTTAAATTTAAATATAATTAATTTAGTTTATTTACATATTTTATTCATATTTTAATTGTTTATATTTAATTTTTATTTAATTTTATTATAATAAGAAGCCAAGAAATGCATCATTCATTAATTTATTATTGTTAATTTTTGTTATATAGACAACAACAAATCCAAATTTTTGTTCATATTTCCGAGCAGAATACTTTCTCAGCTTTCATTTCAAATTGGGAATCATAAACCACTGTGATCTTGTATGCAGGGTAAGAATTATGAAAATTATCTTTGGCTTATCAACTTTTGTTTCATAAAAGGGAAGTGGAACCAGGTATGTGCAGGAAACAAATTTTAGCAAGAAAAATTATGGCTGCGAGATTCAATCCACTCTTGAAAATCTGCATTCGACAGTAACCTTAGAGAAAAACTGGCTGATTCCAATCTCTTGCCTGCGATGTAAACCGAATCACAATCACAGGAAATGAATCCAATCATGGAGGGGTGGTGCAACAATCTAGGTCAGTTTTGGAAATGACTGCTACAGGCAATAAGATTAAGGAACGCGCCGATTCGCTGAAAGACGAATCAGTAAATCAGCTCTGAATGAGTAACACTTTGCTTCTGTTCTGTGTCTTGTGTGTAGCTAATGTTTATTTTTCCAGTTTATTTTTTTATGATGAGAGCGTAAGAAAAAGGCATTATGTATCTTTGTATCAACAGTACAGTGGATGAATTAGAAAAATATATATATTTTTCCCATCTCCATTTGCTAACACCCCCCTCTCTCCACACATACTCTCACACACCTTCCTTCCCATTTCTACAGCTTAACTTCATTGTCTCAAACCCTTTCTTTCATCTTAAGACAAAGATTTATGTAAATCTTTGGGCCCGGCGTTAATGCGAGCCGCAGTGTGAGAAATAGCATCCCTAAATCGCAGTATTGTTGTTGAAAATGACAAGGCAGCCCCCTAATCCCACAATGCGATCATCCAAATGTGTCATAATGCTCTGTGTAGGCAGGCAAATCTGAATATCAAAAAGACACCACGCACCTCGCCAGAGCCTTCAGTTCTTTAGAACCGCTTTTTTAAAGAACTCACCCTGTTGTCACTTAAGGAAAGGCAAAAAGTACAGAAGAAAAAAAAAACAGAAATGTGACATTTGAGTGACTGGTTTGGTCTGCTGTTAAAGGAATTTTCTTTCTTTGTCTCAATGTCTTGGTCCTTTTTTTATGCTTTTTGTGATTTTTTGTTGTCGAGTGTGACCTTCTCAATCCACATCTAGACATAGTGTTTTTCTTTGACTTTGATTAGAAAAGTTTGATAACTGACAGAACCATTGATCTTCATTGAAGTTTGTGTGTCCTATATGGTGCTTACATTTCTACATTTCTCTCTCTTTTTTAGTTTACGTATTTATTTAGACAGTTATATAGTGAAAACAGCATTTCTGGAGCATGTGTGCTAATCGCTGCATCAGAGCTCTGACTTTTTGTGTTTTACCATTCAGGAATATGGATGCATTGCTTAAATGCTAATGAGAGTTATTTTATTATTTACTATATAAAATATTTATAAAGTAAATAATTATAAACATGGACAAACCCAGCAATTGGGTTGTTTTGACTCAGCGGTTGGGTTAAAGGGGTCATATGATGTTGCTAAAAAGAACATTATTTTGTGTATTTGGTGTAATGAAATGTGTTTATGCAGTTTAAGGTTAAAAAAACACATTATTTTCCACATACTGTACATTATTGTGTCTCCTTTATGCCCAGGAAAAATTGAAATCGCATCATATGACCCCTTTAAATGTTTAACCCAACCACTGCGTAGTAACCCAACCACTGGGTCAAAACAACCCAAATGCTGGGTTTGTCCATATTTTACCCATATATATATATATTTTTTTTTTTTTACTCTATAAATATTTTAGAGTGTATAGACTGTATATATTCTATATTTATTATTTTAAATAGTTTAGTTTTGAACTATTTCATAGTTAACATTCCTAGAGTACATTGTTTCATTCATCTCCAATATTTTAAATACAATTTTACTTATTTATTTATTTATTCATTCATTCATTCTGTAATTCCTAGGCAATTAAATAATAGGGAAAAAAGAGAAAGGGAGTGTAATTCAGACATGTCACAAGCTAGACTAGATCCTGAATTGCCCTCATGAGCAAAATGTTTCAGTGTTTCTGTATATATATATATATATATATATATATATTCAGTATATTGCTAGATAGCACTGTAGTAAAAAAAAAAATCAAAACTGATTTTCTTTGTACAGTTATATACTATAAAATCTGTCTTCATTCTTGCCAAGTGCCGATGTTTATGCATCTGCTGCAATTCTGTATGACTCTGACTTGAAATGCTACATTTGTTAAGCCTCAAATTGATTTAAACATATTTGATTAGTTTCCTTGTCATTTGTCATGCCGATCTGTCTGTCAGAGCGAGAGAAGAGAAGGAGGAGAGAGTGACTGCTTTTGGAAACAGCCATGAAACAGCCATGCCAATCAATTGGACAAGGACAAGTTGGTTGAATAATAATGTTAATAATTACAACACAAGTCTAGGGAATCCCTGATTTGCCATGACTCCCTCATTGAGCTATCTTCCACAGAGACTCCTCCGTTACAATAATTAAGAGCACCATTCCATTCTTCCTCTTCTTTTCTGCAATTCCCCCTGGATCAGGTACAAGTCCAAAAAAGAGAGTGAGAGAGGGAGGGAGAGAGAGAGATAGAGAGAGAGAGAGAGAGAGAGAAAGAAAAAAGTACAAAGATTCCACACCTCTCTCTAAGTTCTATTTAGCAGTTTGAATTCGCCCCCTCCCCATCCGACAGTAAAATCTCAGGCCGTCACTTGAAGCCCGGTGGGGGATTTTGTGGGAAAGAATAGCCATGTTGATCTTGAAGTCTTAAGTCTCAGCATACCTGTCAACACTCCGGCTCAGCAGCGAAGACTGTGGCTTAAGTCACTTGAAGTTGCCTTTTAATGAGAGGGGAGGTCTGCGCACACTGTCAGACTGAGCCGAAATAATTCCATACCTTCTGAATAACCCAAGCGTGTCTTTTAATCCTGCTGCTGTTTATGTAATGGAAATAAGCAGGAACAGGTTAATGAGAAGGTGAGCTCTGGCCCGCACACACACACACATAGACTGGATCTGGTACACTATGAATATGAAGGTGATGTGTGTGTGATGTACGAAAGGCTCAATGCAGCTCTCCCCTTAAACATATTCTAATCAAGATGATTATAATAGAACTTTTGGCATTTCATTCAAACAGATGATGTAATTTCCTTTTCCTCTAACTCACAAAAAAAAAAAAAATTGTTTTTTTTACCATAGCCTATAATTTTTTCCCAAAAAGGCAAATGTGATCTTTATCTTTATTTTTATTTTATTGTGTATTTATATACTTTTTGTATAGTTAGAAGAAGGAAATTATGGCATGAGAAGAAGAGAACTAATATTCCCTTACTTCACATAAGAATGTTGAAAAAATTATCAAAAAAAATAAAACATTTATCAATTACCATCTTTATTAAATAATTTAATTTGATATACACACACATAATTACATGATATGTGTCTGTCTGTATTTTGACCTGCATTCTGACAGCTAGTTTTGAACTCGCCTCTCATAATATATATAATATAATATTAATATAATATTTAATATAATATATATTTTTTTTTAAATGATCAGGAGAAGTATTCCACTTATTCCCCTAATTTTGGACTTTAATCTGGGAAATTTACAGGAATATGTACAGAGAATCTTATTTCTACTTGCCTCTTTCAATTCTCCTTCCCTTCCATCTCTCATTCCCTCTGTATTTTTTCCCCCTGCGTTTTTCCTCCCTCCCTTACTCCATCTCTTCTTTTCTTTCAGTGGGAATAATCCCCCCTACAGGAGACTTCAAAGAGCAGGCCAGGCAGGGACAGGCTTAATTACCCGCCTGCCTTAAAACTGATGCCAAATCAAAACTTGCTCTGGTCCATCTCTGTCCTGCCTTGGCAAGGCTAATTGTGGCCTTGGATTCTATTTTGGGGAGTAGGGGAAAAAGGAAAAAGTCAATTAAATCAAAACAAGAAATATGTGGGCGGCACATCACACATCATCATATAGTTCTGCAGGCCCTGCCTGATTGATGTGAATTTTGGAGCTATTTTAGAGTACGATATAGTCATTTTTTATAGCAGTGTTTGCTTTGCACTAAATAACACCTCAGCACTGTGGGCTGTGCATGGAATGCTATATCGAGGGTGTTTTATTTGGCCAGTTCATAAAGTTCTTCTATACTTTTTCCATGTTTTTAATCTTACACAGGGGGTAATCCAGACCTTTTTTTTTTAAGCGAGTGAAGTTTTAAACCTCTCCAGGATGTGCCGAGAGGTTTCGATGGCTGGCCGAGGGAGAGCATAACGTCGGGGTATTTAACACCGTGGAGAGTTGGATACGAGGGGGCTTAATGATGCCGTAGCAGTCAGGATGAGCTCTAATTCACCGCCCAGGGCCCGCGACGGATGGGGCACCTGCAGAGCCTGCCATCAGTCAGCTTACCCACTCTCGTCAGGTCCCGGGAGGGGCTCCATATCCTTCCGACTCATGGAGCTCTGCCACTCTCCACAAAATGGCCTCATAATGACAGACGAGTGCGTGAGGTAGTTTGCATCTTTTTGTTTTTCTTTTCATTCTGCCTAAATGCAGTCTCACTTGTCAGCCTCTGAAAACTGTTTGCCACTAAAAACACATAAGAATTTTAAACACAAACAAATATGTTTATGTGCACTAAAAAGTCTTGCGTTCCCTTAAGATTTGCCACACGATAAGAACATGCCCGGGAGCCAATTATGTTTAGATTGCAGTAGTGTTATAGCATCGGTCTTGCTTTAATCTGTATGTGACGTAGTTGTGTGTGATGTAAAACATTTCCCTGTATGGCTCCACCCACTCGTGTTTTCATGTCAGTTACGTATAAAAGTTTTTTTTATATCGCAATAATAACAAATATAAGCATTATGAAGAATCGTGAAATGTGAAAGAAAGAGTAAACAGCAGTAAAAATTCTTGTTTTTTTATTCAAGACCTGCATACCAAAGTTGCCTCAGTCCAAACAAGGGGCATCAGCGTCTAATGCTTGGAAGAAATATGGGAGAAACAAAAAACAAAATGTACACAAAAGGGCGGCCTTCAAAAACAACTAGTATAACACAAGTGAACATAATTGTCAATTTGAGATGAACGTACTGTATAAATGAGTGGTCGTACAGAGCTCTCTGACCTCCACAAAGTGCCACATCTTTTTTAAGACGCAGATACCAGAAGCTAATACATTCTGGGAAAGGGTTTGAAAGTATACATGGTGGGTCAGGTTGATTGATTCGTGTCTGTATGAGTGTGGTCAGTTTTAGTAGCTCTTGATTACTTTAATTGTAGCCTGTGGTTGGAGGCAAAAAGCTTTGATGTGAATTGCACACAATTGAAGAGAAGATCATACACAGCGAGGTTTGGCTCGGCTATCCTGTTACCTACACATTTGAAAGTCCCCTGTGTCGATTATTTTAGACATATTATGAGCGAGCCTGTTTCCTGTGGGTGTATGTGTGTGTGTGCAGAGGGAGGGAGACTGAAAGAGACAGACAGAAAGAGAAAGACCTTCCAAACTTTCCAGACCTTTTTCTTTACTTCCTGATCAGAAAATGATGACACAATAATGACTTGGACAGGTATAACATCTTGTATTTGTGCTCTATTCTTCTCATGCTAAAAGACCTGAACTTTACAGGCCCCAGAAATCAGGTATTACGCCCCACAAATCAGAGGACAGTCGGGGGCTTTGTTTTAAAAAAGACAGACTGTTGCCAGTGCTAGTCAGAACACACAAATTAAAAAAAAAGAAAAAGATCAAGAAAGAGAGAGAAATAAAACAAAGTCTGAGCAAGCATATAAAATTATTTACAACCAAGACAAGAGTGAACAAAACATTTACTGTTGTATATGTAGCTACAGTAAAAGGTCAGACAACCTCGTAAACTCATCTGTACATTTTTAATTTCAATTTTCACAATTGTATCCTGCCAAATGTGTGTACATATACAGTATATATATATATACACACACACACACACACACACACATAAACACATCATAGTGCCTACACATGTATTTCATTCCAGCCATTAAGAAAATCCATTACCGAAGAAGAAACCAGAAAATACACATGACAGGAACCTCAGTATTTTTCCTGTGATCATCTTTCCATACATAAATGTCGCTGGCCCCATTGCAGTTCTCTTTTAATCAATTTCATCTTTATTTTCTTACACCCAAGGCAGAAAAATTACTAAAACTCAAGACTTTTACAGTTACAGTGACAAAACATTTTAAAGACCCACAATTTAAATTGGACTGCGAAATGAAATTAATTTAAAAGAAAGAAAAAAAAGAAAAGACAAAGAAATAATAATTGGGAAAAACTATTTTTTTCTTTTATTTCCTTTTTTTTTTCTTTTTCTTTTTTGTAAAATGCCCAGGCATTCTCCAATACATACACAGAAATATCATTTTACCCTTGTACTTGTTTCAATACTGTAAACGTATTTTAAGACAGAGTGCACTAAACGTTTTACTTTTTTTTTAAAATTATTATTATTTCTTTTTTTTTTTACGTTTCTGTAGTTCCTGATTTTTGTCCAGTCTCTTCCTTGACTATTTGTAGCAAAAGAATCATCCATTATTTTCAAGGGACGCAGTCTTGTCCTGAAGTGAAAAATTTTACATATACATATTTATATATATTTGCCTATTGTGTCTGTTTTTGTGCAGTTATATGTACATATACATACATATATATACACACATAGACACACATTAGTATTGTTCTGGCTACTTTTCATTTTAGTTCAACTTCAACTACTTTTCATTTCAGTTCTATAAGTGACCTATGTATCTGTTTTTATCATTATTCCTCTAGAAGCAGATTAAAACCACATGGACTTAATTGTTTTTTTTTTTTTCAATTCTTTGCTTCACAAAAGTGTTGCATTTGTCTTATAAGACAATAAATAGGAAGATCAGTATTCAAGGCACACTCATGTCAAATTGAATGGCAGTACAAAAACTGTCCAAATAAATTAATTTCATTTTTATAGTGCCAGCATTGTGAAAGCCAAGCCTATCAACACTGGCACTTCAATCTCAGATGCTCCCTCTAGCAAGGCCCAATAAATTTGTATTTGAACATAATTTCTTGCTCAGAAGCCGTTTTCGCTATTGTTTTCAAATATGTAAATCAAAATAATAAAGTGCGGGTCAATTGCGAAGAGCTGCGTACGTTTATTTTTCTTTCTTTCTCTCTCTCTTTCTGTTTCATTAGTTTGCTTTGCTCTTTTTAAAACCACGATATTCCCTCGCTTCAATTGTTTGCGCTGGTTAGGGCATCTTGTCGAAAGAAGGCTGTTTAACTGCCAATAAATCAGTTGGATAGAAGAGAAAAGAAAAGGGAAAATTCAGCTGTGCATTCTGTAAGCGTGTTGCTACTTCTGAGAATGCGTTCAACTACACATCACAGGAAGTCCTGAATGAGAAGAAAGAAAGAAAAAAATTGTCTTACTGTTTTAGCACACGCTCAACAGGTCATGACATACACTCTTTACTGTGCAATTGACTAATCTGCATACCTGCTGATGGCTCTGACACACGGGACATGACCAGATTAACCAGATAAATCAATATCATACACGTTTTATAACTATAATCAGATTCACTGTGCAGTATAAATTTGTTTCTCAAAATGATTGATAAATATATATATATGTACAAAAATGCATAGGGCTGTTTCAAGTGATTTAAGAAACATTGTAATAGAATGACAACATTGCTGAAAGTATAATTGAATTCATTCTAATCTAATCTGGTTAAGGTGGTGACTCCGTCTAGAACCTCAGAACCTAATACCCAAAAATGAAACAACAGAACTGAACACAAAATAACAATGTTTAGATTTAAATGTCAGTCAACGGAAACAGAACAGTGGTGCTGCCTTGCTTTGACTAATGTGCTTTTAGGTTTACTAACCCGAATTGGACTGTAAAGATCCTTCTCTCTCTTTCTCTTCCTGTGTGTGTGTGTGTGTGTGTGTGTGTGTGTGTTTAAATCACTCTCCTAGTGTACGAAAACTGCTTCATCCTCTGGCCTAGACGTCTGTTCCTTTAACTTAACAACGATGTAGTATGACAAGCCACTTTTATGGGAAAGATGGAGTTGATTCATGACATTTAGGGGTGGTTGGCAGTGTAATATGAAGTGTGGAGACGAGGCGAGGGTTGTGAATGAGCTGAACCAGAGGACCGGACTGCTTTATCAGAGAAGACGGCTGAGATCAGATAGCAGACTTGGCAGAAGTAGCTATGCAGCTCACCCTGAGTTGTTTTAAAGCCGTCTTCCTTCTACTACTATTGTGCTGTTCAGCAAAATCAAATGGGTTTGATTAAGTGCAGTGTCTATGGAAAGGGCGCTGGCAAATAAAATTGACTATTGAGAACTATAACACAATCCATACTTGACTAGCGTTGTCTGGGTCGGTACTAGGTACCGATAAGCAGCTGCCTTCACTTTTGTCTGTCTTTATAGTCTCCTCTCCTTGATTTCGAGTAGACGGAGGTCTTCAGCCCCACAGTTCTCTTTAGATTTACTGTTAGAACTGATATTCAGTGCTACATTCCCAATTAGATTGACATGCTTAAAATCAGTTCGTGCTACAAGGTCTAAGGATTGTTGTCCGCTCATTTCGTAAGTGTGAATAATAAACAAAAAAGGAAAACAAAAAGAAAGACAAAGCTTTCTCAATTCAGCTTTCAAAATTTAAAGATTGAATGCGGCTTCTCTTCAAGAAATTACATGTGTAGCTTAAATAATCTACATTGTAAGCAGCGGCCTATGGATTTCTCAAACGATACTCTGTTTTGCTAAAAACAAACAAACAAAAATCTCAGGATGTCTTTTGGGTTTAAACAAAATCTCAGCATTTGAAATAAATCATAAGGTAATGGAATAAAAAAAAATTATGAAATAAAAATGAACCTGCACATGCCAAAACATTAAAAAATCCAATAAATACAGAAATTATTGCACAGTTAAAGGCTCCATTTAAAATATTGTCTAATGTATCCACTCATATATGGGTGGTTTATAGCGGCTCCAAATAAATTTTCCCTTTTTTTTTTTTTTGATTTGAAGTGGCGGGATGCTGCATAGCCCACTAGCCACTGGGAGTAGACGTTTTCAGATGGGATTAGGGGGGCTGGGGGTATGTCCAAATCCTTTTCGATTTTGATCCTCTTGTTAGAGGAGTTGGAGAGGCTGGGGCTGGTGATGGGAGTGGGCTTGCGGGGAAACAGGCCTAAGAAAGAGTCACCCGAGCCACAGTTCCTTCCGTTCACAGTTGCCCGCTCCACTTGGTCCATTTCCCTTGCTACTGAATCACGGTCACCGGCATCCCTCTGCCCTTCTGACATCCTTTTGGAGAACGGAAGCCTTTTCCGATTGTCGACTATTAAGTTATTGTACTGTTGGATGGAGCTGAGCCCTACGTTTTCCACCATCTTCCCCAAGGAGAGGTTCTTCTCATCCGAAGGTGGCTTTGAGCCATTTTCCCTATTCCGACTGAACTCCGAGTCCATGCTGAAGTTTGACTCAGGCCTGCTTTCATTTTCTAGTTCCTCCTCTTCTTCCTCTTCCTCCTCCTCTTCATTTTCAGGGCCCATGCCCTCACCTCTAAAATCACCGTCTCTGTTCTTCATACCCTCCCCAGTGACGTCACTAGTGCCTGGCTCGGGTGAACTAGTGGTGGACAGGCCATCATCAGAACGCCCTGTCATGGAGCCAGACTTGTGCATGTGGGTCTTCATGTGGCGTTTCAGTTTGCTAGCCTGAGAACAGGCATGATCACACAGTTGGCACTTGTAGGGTTTCTCGCCCGTGTGGCTTCGCCGATGAACAACCAGATTACTCTGAAACTTGAAGGTCTTGCCACAGAATTCACAGGACTTCGACTTGGCCAGTGTCTGCGGTGGGGTGGTGCTGTTAGGGGGCATGGGAGGTAGTGGAGGGGTGCTCAGAAAGGGCGACTTCGGGCTGGGCTGGAAGGGGTTGGGATTGAGGAGGCGATGCATAGGGTTTGCACGGCTTGGTGACAGCGGTGGAGTGGAGTTGTTGTTTCCAGCGAGCTCTCTAAGTCGGCGGGAGAAATCCATGGACTGGGACTCCATGGCCATGGGTGTCATGCGCATCACTCTCTCAAAGGCACTGGGATGCTGGGAGATTAAACCCATTTCCTCTGCACTAAGGCGTTCTAGGCGATGGGGATCTAAGTGATGGCGAGGAGGGGGGCTGACAAAAGGAGGCGTATTAGGGAGGCGGCTTTCCACAAAGCCAGGTGGGGGCTCTCGGAGTAAGGGCCCAGTCATCCGTAGGAGGTGGAAGGGGTTGTTGTCCCCTAAAAAGCTGGTTAACGGGGACTGTGGTATGGATTCAGCACCAATGGGGGGAGGAATAGTGATCCGTGGGGTCAGGGAGGTATTCGAGGGGTTGGTCTCCAAGTAGATGCGTATCCCATGCGTGTTCTGAGCGTGTTGCAGAAGGAACCAGGCATTGGAATAGGGCTGTTTGCACGTCGTGCATATGTAACTCGAAGGTTCATCTCTACCTGCAACCAAGCAGAAAACAACAAAGATCTTTATTTATGTTTGAGTTTAAAACCTCTGCAGGTCACTTCCACAACATTTGTGTCATAATGCTAGAAATTTAGTCCTGTTAAATAACCCACTAAAAGTAGATCTGACTTGATGAAGAATGAGGCGTAGGGTCAAGCATGATTACATGTTACAAAGAACAAACTTTGAGGTATCTGACACTTTGGGCTATGGCCATTTTCGTGCACCCATCAGGCTGTCACATGAACAGGGCAACTCATACTTAACAGAGCTGTGACAAGTGCATTGCCATACTGCTCCACGAAGGGTTGGAGCTGTGGGAACATTGCATTCCCCATTTCAACTTGCCTTTAATCTTCGCTTTTACAAACGGCTGACTCATTTTAGAAGCATAATGTCAGGCAAGAACACTCTAAACTGGGAAACCCTCCAAGCACTGAGACTGTACTAGGATGCCAGAGTAATATGCCACCAAATTGGAGAAGTACAACTTAAACTGTGATTTAGGGGACTCTCATCACTATCAAACAAATAAACTTAAGTTGTCCCCTCAAAGAAACAAATAAAAAATGAGAGAGAAGGGTATGGGTTGGGGGAAGGGGGAGCACACATCAAGATAAATGGTTTCAAATAAAGAGTGAAAACACTGCCTGTGATTTAAGAGGCTCAGAGGAAAAAAGCACACCGGTGTGAGAGTTAAAGTCTGTGGCATTTAAAACAGCTCAAGGGTATTATTTACTGTTCCATTAAGAATTTCTCAAGATTGTTTTTCTTACTTCCTCTCACGTTTTTATCTTATTCTATAGTTACACTTCCTGGAAAGCCCCCTCCCCCCTTAATGACATCACAGTGAATCACTGCTACTCAGAGCAAGTTTGATTACAAAAAAAAAAAGGCTCACTAGTGAATTAATTGTACAGTTTCACTGATAACAGTTTTATTCCGTATTCCACAGTTTTAATCATATAATTAAATACCAGCAAGTGAATGTGTGAAGTCTGCATACACTCTGGGTTCAGGTAAAGTGTGAACAGCATCAGTTCTCGGATCAGAGGATGTGTTAAAAAGTGGCTCCTGTGCTTGGTGCAGCTCTGGAGCTTTAACTATACATGACTAATTGATGCTGCAACTTCACTGTTACACCAGTTCCGCCATGCAAAGGGGACTCATTACCATGGCAGCACAAACAAGCCAAGTGTACGGAGTATACAATGAAAAGGGATGCTAAACCATCTCTGCTGTATTCCAGGGGCACTGGTGTAAAAAAAAAAAAAAGATCTACAAAGTCGAAATGGTAATTGTGCACTAGGAAATGAGTTTCATTTATTTATTAAATGAAAGCTTGCTGTTCTGACCTAATGCAGCAATTTAGGATACGCAGAAAAACATATGCTGCCGTAATTGTTCGGGTATTTGATTTCTGGCTGTGCTTTGTGTACCTTTATGAGTGTTTTCATGTATATGTATGTGTGCGAGAGCGAGCGGCTGCGGAGAGAACAATGGGGTGGCAGTCACACACAGGGCTCGGAGGAGCTGGGACTAGGAAGCCCTCATGGGTGTCTATTTCAATCATGGCCATTGTGAAGGATCAAAAAGAGCAGAGAGAATGAATGGTTAGTATCTGTTCTAGCATTCCTTTACATGTTGCTGAAGAGCAATGCTAAACATGGGAGTGTGTTTTCATCTGAAAGAGACAGAGACAAGGGATTATATACAGCAATAGCCTGAAGCTTCATCTTATTGGTATACTGAGATGCAATATTTCATCAAGGAATTTGAATAGTAAGCACACAAAAATGTAAATCAGTAAAAAATGAGAAGTGCCATGCACATATGAAGATTTCAAAAGTGCCACATTAACAACATTTAAAAAAGCATTTTCTTCCACAGGTATCATAGCATTCTTTTGTGCTTAGAGAAATACCATTATCAATAGTTTACACTTCATTTCCTGTTTGGGGTCTGACCCAATGCAATTTTTTTTTTTTTTAGAATTTAAATATCAGGTTGATTCTTAATGACTTTTCCTAATCTTATAAAATCTGATTATAAGCAAAGGTGATAATATCCTTTAAACATCCTCAAGGAAAAATCATAAATTCTTTTTATAGTGTTAAAAAAAAAAAGTTGCTGAAAAAAAAACATATGCTGACATCAGTTTCAGATTGGTGTAAACACTAAGAAATACACAATACACCAAATACAACCACTGCTTTAATGCATGCTTTAAATTTTTTGCTATGGTCAAATTGACCTCAAACATAAACAAATTTACTATATTTGATATCAGTCACAATTCTGAAAGGTGCATATTTACTACAACAGATAAGTTAAATCTGCAATAATGTTTGCCTATTGAGTTTCAATATCTCATAATAATTTACAAAAAAAATAATATTGTAAATGAGGAGGATGTTAAATTTCAAAATTCCTTTTAAGATTATTACTTATACCATGTGAGACCTCAAACATAAAGCACAAACATTCGCTCTCAACAGAACATGAGGGTTAAAACAAAAAGCTTCTGTCAGATGATGTGTGCTAGCTGATATGTATGACACTTAGAAAGAAATGTTCAATCAATGCCCTTTTAAATGTAAAAAAAAAAAAAAAAAAACATTCAAAGATGAAACATTTACAAGCACTTAAATGCATTTTAAAGGTTCACTGAGAAAAAAATAAGCATTCTCCACTAGATGTTATTATGTGGCTGATGTGCATTCATAAGAACATCTGTTTACCTCTACCCTTGTCCTGTAAAGCTTTTGACTTAATTACAGTGGACAGAGCGTAAGCTCCACACAATGGCCATCTTTTTCCCCCCAGCCTCTCAAGGCCTACATATATGCATACACGCAAAACACACACACACACAAACACAATCCTCCAACCTCCTCTTGTTGTTTTATGGCAGATGCTTTCAAAGACTAATGCTCCATGTAAAGGAGGCCTAGAAAACAAGTAGTGTCTGTGTTTACTAGGCACTGTCCTTTTCCATTGTGTGTGTGTGTGTGTATGTGAGAGAGAGAGAGAGAGAGAGAGAGAACCTTTCTCTATGCTAACTGCCAGGGCGTAAAACACGGGCTACTGTACTAGCTGATCCTCTCGCAGACAAACAGAAGTCATCAGGGGGCCGAATGTTCATTTCTGCCCCACAATTAAGACGAATCAATGGCTGCTGCCTGAAATGGTATTTGTGGCCGTGCTGAAGGGACTCGGGCGTGAGTTTATTGAGAAGTGTTCAGCGCCTGCACTCCCGTGGGGATTGGAGTCCGACGCAGATGGCAAATAAAGTATGCAGCCCGAGGCGAGAGCACATTATGCTAATTCTAATGTCAGCTGTACTTTAATATACAGCTCTATTTAATCACCCTATTATTTCACATTTCCATATGAAAAAAGGAAGAGAGAGGCAGAAGGGGGAGAGAGAGCGGGAGAGAAAACCTGCATCACTTCTATTGCGTACCGAGCCGAGTCGTACCACGCAGTGGAAAAGCGCCATAACACTACGAGTGTGCTCAGGTTTAGGTGGATGTATCCCCGGATTTTGTGTCGGCATGGGGCGCTGTAGCTATTCACTATCAGGTTCTTGTATCACCTTTGCACACATTTACACCTAAAACAACCATAATGAATCATTT
Organism: Sinocyclocheilus rhinocerous; assembly: GCF_001515625.1. NCBI lineage: Eukaryota > Metazoa > Chordata > Actinopteri > Cypriniformes > Cyprinidae > Sinocyclocheilus > Sinocyclocheilus rhinocerous. The sequence goes on along the minus strand of NW_015624419.1, from coordinate 496,286 downwards.
AAACCAAATATCAGAAGACACACATTTATACAGGTAATATTTTACAAAATAATACATAAATAATAAATGCACTAATACTAATGAAATGACTAATGGTACAGCGCTATCTTTATAAACATGCACCTAAAACACACATTCATAAATACATAGAATATAGTATATATTGGAATCCACAACACGTAACAATCAGAATGTGATTTCCAAAAAAAAACAAAAATTGATTTGTTAGGCTTTGTTAGGATATGGAATTATTTTGAATTGATTATATTGTTAATTTTATTAATATTTTTAATATTATATTTTAATATGGCCTGTAATACACACACACAATTATAAAACTAAAATTTACTTTTTAAAAAATTATTCAGAATAGTATCCACTATCATAACTAAGATCATAGTAATTATAATATGATTTATTAAAAAAAATAAGTCATCTGGATTTTATGTTTTAATGCATACACAGATATGTACACATTTAACTTTGCAAACACAACAAACAGCATGAAGCTAAATTACGACAAATATACAAGACATGACCTATAATATAGATTTCCACACAGAGGAACTTTTACTGTTTTTTTGTTTGTTTGTTTTTTGCATTGTTGCAGTGCATTCTGGCAATTCCGATTTCTCTGATTTGGAAATGAAACGGCCAAATAGCAGCCTGCCCATTCTGCTGATAAGTTTGGAGTGATTAGTTTCTCATGCTGAGCACTGGCTGATTCTATTTTCAATTAGATATTCCCAACGAGGCCCAGCTGCCGGGCGGGAGAGGAGAACGAGGACGGTATTGTGTGAAAGTGTGTGTCATCGGCAGTATCAGTCGTGCATGCAGACCCCAATTCAATTAAAGAGAAATTATCACTAATAACAATCGTGGTTCTTCGCACACACCGACTTAAACGACATGCAAATGCCGGGCTTTAAGACACATTAACCGAAAAATAAAAAGATGACAGTTAATAGGTTTCAGCGTCGCACTGAGAGGTACAATGATCCACTTTAGCTTTCATCCTGAAAATGAAAAAAAAAATAAATACATGAGGAATAAAAATTATTCAACATGCAGTCTCTGCGATTTGGCCACTTTATTTTGCAGTTCACAGTCAGTGTCACAAATTTACCGTGACGATTATTTTGTGGTAGTTGTTAAAAGCGACAAGGCCAACGTTTGAGCGTAAATTACACCTGAAGACGTGCTTAGTGAATTCATTGGCTTTTGTTGTTTGCACCTTCAATGAGATTAAAAATAAACCATAAATCATAATATAATTTTAAAAAAAAGAGGCCAAAAAAAAAGATCTTAGTTTGATTTGGCATATATTGTTACATACATTATTTGCTTTGAAAGCATAGGGTGAATGTGTGTCTGTGTTTGTGTTAGTGAACGAGACACAACCAGATTGTCTTGCGAGGACAAAGGAGCAAAAATCTCCAGGAATTTGAGATTTTTGACACAATAAAGGTGGGTTATAAATTGACAGGGAGGGGGAGGAAAGGGATATAGCATCTTTTAATGAGGTGCTCATTTGCTGACAGTGGTTTTCACTATAGGGACTTCATTTAGGCTGTCATTAAGTTATTATCTAGCGTAAAGAATTTTGCCATCCTGTAAGTAGCGTGTTGGGTCTGGAAGCTTTTCTCTCTCTATTAGTGGAAGCGTGCCGCGCTGGCCTGGACGGCTGCCTGTGTTTTGTTTGGCTGTGGTTCACACACAGCTTTGGCAGGGGGCTTCTTGGATGGCTTACAGAGGAAAGAGGGAAAAGCACGCGCAAGAAAGAAAGGGAGAGCGAGAAACTAGCTCACTCGTGCACGGTAGCTTTTCTGAGCCCACGAGGGAGTCCGGTGTCCCATTTTCAGCATTTACAGTTACGCCATCCAAATTTCCAACAGAAACTACTGTCATAGTACAGTAAAGACAGATCCAGAGAGAGTCACGCCGCTGACCGAGACGCCTTTGAGACATAAGTGCTTCATCAATGCGGTCTGGAAACGTTTTGCAGCTTGAAACAAAAATAAAACGTTTCTGCTGAAAAGTGAAAAATTACTGTAATTTTTAATAAGAACAGGTTAAGGGTACTTGTGTAGAAAACGCATTTAAGAGCACCATGATGTGCTAAATGTGGCAGCTTGGTATTATGGGTCATTTTTCTAAAAGAGTAACATTGAAATCACATCCCAGACTAAAGTGTTCCTTCATTTTCCATACATTTCCAAAAAAAAAAAAAAAAAGTTCTGTACATCCGATGGATTCTCCAAAGCTTAACACCCTAGTTTTATTACGTTTGTTTAGAGTAAGGCGGCATGCTTTTGGGGAGGCCCTGCCTCATGCAAACGCCTTCTGAGAGGTCTCTAATAAGCTCCACCTTCATCCCTATCCCGGTATGCTCTCCCAGACTTTTTTTTGTAATATTGATTAAGTGTAGTCTGGTCTTTAATGATAATTTAGAGGGACTAAACTCCACAGGCCTCAGGATGACTATTCCGTTGAACGATTATTAGTGTGGACACCCTGCTCGAAAATTAAGTTAGATTCTCCTTGGATAGATATGCAGAGCGACGCATGTCCCATTAATTAGGACTCAAGCTGCTGTTTTGCGGAGCAGAGATGAGTCTCGTGAAACATGGTGGCAGCCTCATTCAAGCGCGGCGTCTGGCTGCAAAGCACCGCGCAGCTGAGTGTAAAGAATCGCCACACGTCTCTATTCAACCAGATGAGCGCATCAAACAGAGACGAAACACTTGTCTATCTGAATCTACAGAGGGAGAGCGAGAGGGAAAAAAGAAGCAAATTGGAATCCCTTGCGAGAACAGGGAAATAATCCATGGATACGTAAACGACACAGCACGTCAACTCACGCTAACCGCTATACGCTAACAAAGCAAGACTCTTGAGATAAAAAACAAAATGAGACTGTAAACACTGGTAGAACTAAGATGATGTTATGGCTGGAGGATTTCGACACTATGGCTAGCCTCCCTTTGAGGAAGGCAGGGTGCGGGATAAGCCTGCAAATGAGGGCCGCGTGCATACAGTAACGCTGGTCTCTTGTATGATGAATGCCATTGTACTGTAAGGAAGATGTGGGTGGTGCAGACAGAGAGGGGAGAAAGAGAAAGAATGAGAGAGCCGCACGGCATTGTGGGTCTCCCCTGCTGTTCCTCCCTGGAGTACTGTGATGTGTGCTCTTCAAAAGGGCTCCTGTCACTGTCACTGCTTCATTTAAAGTCAGACTCCCCTGAATTTGCATCTTGCAACGTCTTACAGGACGTGCCATATGCCGTCCAAAAAAGACAATGCTCACAAATAAATTGGCATCCCACCCCCCACCCCATTTCTCCCCGGCTCAGAAAAACAACATCTGAGGATGCGAGAGGATGTTGTTTTAAAGATGGCACACAACAAAATCCAGACAGCATCTGTAACAAACCAAACAACAAAACATCACTTCAGGTTCGGGGGGGAAAATCATCTGGTTTAAAAAAAAAAGAGATTTTTATAATGACTGTCTTTTTACCCGGTACGAGGTGTGAGCGGGAGAAGCTGGTTAACACCGTTTCACGGCGCAGATCTGAGAAGAAATATTCTGCGGTGTTAATTTAGCCGGGTTTCCATGTTCCGGAATCCTCTCAGGAGCGCACGCCGGCCCCGAGTGGAGACTTCATACCTCACAGCCCAGTCAGAAAGTGCAATAACGAATAAAAATGCTCATTACCGAATGTATTCAGTTTTCTCTATGATTCAATTTGCAGTAATTACTGTGGCCCGCGCTAATAAAAACTGCTACAAAACGCGAAGGTCAACTACCAGTTAGGCGTGTTCATTTTCATCTCAATGTATTCATCCTCAGCGCCTAATGGCCCAATTTTCTCCCCTCGCTCTTCAATAAATATTGCTGGAATTACAGGTTAAATAGCTAAATTAAATCATGGCTATTATGGAAGGCTGCACCAGTCGGTGAGGGAAACAGGTTTACCTCTAGATCGACAATTGCTGGGGAAGTGCCAATCACTAGACAGTTTACGATTAATGTCAACTGTGTCAAGGCCATCAAATTACAGCGTTCATTCCCCGCTCTACACCCTGTGTGCTGTGAAATAAGAGAAATGTATGCAAATGCCTTATTATTGATTCAATTTGCAGTAATTACTGTGGCCCGCGCTAATAAAAACTGCTACAAAACGCGAAGGTCAACTACCAGTTAGGCGTGTTCATTTTCATCTCAATGTATTCATCCTCAGCGCCTAATGGCCCAATTTTCTCCCCTCGCTCTTCAATAAATATTGCTGGAATTACAGGTTAAATAGCTAAATTAAATCATGGCTATTATGGAAGGCTGCACCAGTCGGTGAGGGAAACAGGTTTACCTCTAGATCGACAATTGCTGGGGAAGTGCCAATCACTAGACAGTTTAGGATTAATGTCAACTGTGTCAAGGCCATCAAATTACAGCGTTCATTCCCCGCTCTACACCCTGTGTGCTGTGAAATAAGAGAAATGTATGCAAATGCCTTATTACGGCAAAATCAAAAGGGTATTTGTCATGCACTGGAGCAGATTAGGCTTTTAAACAAACTAGATACAAGGTAACTTAGGAGAAAAGGGCCTAAACATCTGATCTGTTTTTGAGGAGGAATTGTGTTAAGGTCAAGCTTTTAAATACTTTGCTCGAAGTTATTAGATTAGCAGAAAAAAGACCAAGACGATGACGGTCGAGATGCGCAGTGAAAGGTTTAATTGCCAGCCACCGGGTCTTGGAGGTGTTTTTTAATTGCTCGGGATGAATTTTGTTCCATCTGATTACCCAGCATACTCTAATGACCAGGGATACTTATGACAACTGCAAGAGGTGCAGACAGATATTGAAGCTGGGAGGTAATTTGTGTAATGACTGCAGAGACCGAGAGTGGAGAGCAACTGATTTGGTACCTTCATTCATCCCAGACTTCCTGACTGGAGCACTAGGCAGTCTGTTTGTGAAGAGTCCCCCTCATTATCCGTCCTCTCGCCCCTTAACGTTTAATTAATATCTTAACCTTTGGAGTTATTTTGGGAGACTCTGCCTTTTCATGCTGGAGATGAGCAAAGGGAAGAAGGAGAAAAAATTGGTCACATGGGACTGCAAATCCCACTTCAAAACTGGACATCCTGTTAACCAGGACTTATTCAGATAACCTTGGAATTTCCAGAGCGTTAGAAGTCTCCCTTTCTGAGCCGGAGTCATCTCTCTTTGAACTGCCTGGAGTTTTTCACACACTGGAGTTCTTAAAATATTAAGGTCGAGATTATATTCCTTGTATTTCGTGGTACCTGCAGACTAGGAGGATTGAGTTCCTGCTAACAGACTGACTCTCTCCAGCACTTTGCTGTGTTAACGTCTTTCTGCGAGAGGACTAAAAAACAAGAAACAGAGAGGAAAACACAAAAACAAGTACTCTGCGTTGCGGATCGATAACTCAAAATGCCATGAAGTAGGCGGTGCAGGACGAGAGAGTCCGCCGCGTGAGCTAGAGTGGACCTGGGAGACTAAGCCAGACCTGACAGCCCGCTTCTGGGCCTGGGGTGTCGGAGCGCTCCACATTTGAAAGAGTCAATGTCACGACAAACTGATTTGCATTTAGAACAAAGATGACATGAGCCCTAGGCACAGGGTGCCTCCCTCCCGTCCGCCCAGCTTGTGGAAAGTTTCCTGACATTTCTTGCATTATTAAGCCAGGGGCTTCATTACCATGTGTGTGATCTGGGAGTCTCCCAGGCCTCTAATTCCTCACCTTGAATTGCTAATGTCTTGTTTATGACTATCATGGCAAATCGGAGGCAACAGTTACATGCAAATCAGTCCCGGCGCATTGTGCTGCTGCGAACAAAGCTGTAGAGAGCCAGAACTGCGCCTGCCCACAGTTTCCTCTCGTATGGAGGAACGCTTCACGCTCTTACGCATGTGACGTATGCTTGTAGGAAGAGCTACACCTGCTCTGTAAGCCTCGGAAAGGAGAGATAATCGTGAACTAGTGCCGTAAAGAGCAGCGGTGTCCTTAGCCGCAAAGTTACGCATCTCAGAGCGTGCTCAGCGGGGACAGCACCGTCTGCCACAAAGACAGTGGGCAGATCTGAGGGGGAGAGATAGCATTCAGCAGGGGAGCAGGGAATCATGGGTGATTTACTAAGTGTAAATGAGGCGAAGGAATCTAGAAGCAGCTGTTTTTTACAGCCTGCTTGACATACTAGTGCAGACCCAGACTGGACAGCACACAGCCATTTCCCACAGCTAACATCTGCTTTACATTCTCTGCCTCCTATCTGCCAAATCCCCAACTGGACAGGTTGAGTTCAAGAGGATAAACACACTTCAGCAGTTTGGACAATACTACATCACTACTTTTCACCCACTTTTTCTCCCTATTTTTTCCTTTTTTCTGTTAAGTAAATATGTCACATCTTGTCTTTTTTTTATTTTGTCATTATCGCCAATTTTATTTATAAGCAGGACTGGAAGTGATAGGAAGAAAGAAGTCATAATGCAGTAGTCAAAATACCTAAAATCCTTAAAACAAGATAAATTCACCTGAATTCAATATTACAACTTTTAGAACTTAAATTATTTATGGATTACATCTGGACTAAAAGTGTATTTTGTCTTGATTTTAGCTTGTTTTTAGCTGCCAGTGAAATAGCACAAAATATACTCATATTAAAGATACATTCACAAATTGTTTGGATATTTTAACTGGAAAATAATACACAAATATTTGTTAAGAGTGGAATTTTTGCAGTTTCAATCTAGTATCTGCCACATGAATAGCATGGCTAAAGGTGCGAACTGCTGGGCTACCTAGACATTTTTTGCAAGCACTAGATCTTCTTTAACAGCAAACAGTAAATCAAGTCAGAGTTTGAAACTAAGAGTTCTCAAAAACGTTCACCACAAGTGATTAGCCATTTCGACTTGTGCTTAAGGTGGCGCACGGAGCCCTTACAAAATGGCAAAACATCTACTCCCATAAACCAACATGAACGTCCATTATCCTGTCATAATTTCACGCAAAGGATGTTATTTATATTCAACTCTGACAGGAAAAGTGCGTGACCGTGAGAACTGACATTTATATGACTGTCTGTGTTAAAGCTTTTCCTCTGACTGACAAAGACGCGCTCTCCTCTCCTCTGCTGTGTGGAACGAAATCCGGGTGCATGTGGCAGCGCCGCGGCCCATCTCCTCACGTGAGATTAGGGGAGGCAGGGATTAGGCAGGTCGGGAGGGGGTACGGAGCTGAAGGGTTACTGGCATTATTTCTTATGAATTTAAATGAACCCTGAGCAGCTTAGGAAAATCAGAATGAATTAAATTCATTAACTCACCCAGTGACAGCAAAGTGGCAAGGCGGAGAGAAGAATTAACAATTTCTCTCCAATGAGGTCATGTCATTCCAAAACAGGCCAGCGGTAGATAGGCAGGGAGTGTGTGCAAACATGCGCGTGTGGGTCAGAACTTTGAACATCGCGTCAGGTGGGCAGCGTTTAGATGAGATTGGGGGAGGGGGCAATTCAAACCTCCTAATCCTGCTACACAGGTCTTAAGCAGCACCAGCCTCACCTGCCTGCTCGCACCTGCCTCAAAATGCAAAAGAGAACTTCTCAGAATTGCAAATGTTGGGAGTTTAAAACATAAGAATAGAATCAATAGAAATATTTAGTCAAAGCAAATGCTAATGCTAAGATTAGGTACCAACCAGTTTAGGCAAAATTCAGAATGTTTAAATTTCAAAGCTTTTTTAAGCTCAAACAAATCTTTGACAAACCAATAGTTTTTCTAATAAATAAGTACAGTTATATGGCATTTCTTTACATTTTAGTTAAATTCCTCTTCCTTATATTCCAATTGCAATTCTGCTTACCTCAATTCAAATTCAGGAATTAAAAATAGCATTCTTAATTCAGTTCTGAATGCCGCACAACCCTGGGCGCTAAATCAAACAAAAACATCACAAGTGACTGGCAAGGTAATTACGGATAATCTCATCCATTTAGTGCATATTAACAATTGTAATAATTGTTAAATCATGGTCTAAATGTTTAAAGCGAGGATGTTTGTTTTGTTGCCACTCATGTCATGTTTTTGTCTAACCGTGTTTTTTGCATCAATGCCATGACTGGTGCTTCCACTCTGAACGCACCATAAGCCTGATTTGCACGGGACTACAAACCAACAGATTTTTGGACAGCCTCTTCAGTCTGCCCTCATGCCAGAGTGAGAGGGTCCAAAGTGTACAGGCCCAAGAGGGAGCATCCCCACATGATATGCCTCGCTTATTGGCTCAACTCTCTCTCTGGCTCTGTGTGATGTAATGAATCTCCAGTCTTTTGGGGCACAGCCACTGCCATTACATCTACACAATAACCTGTAAAAATGTATTGATGCATATTTAATAAATAAATAAAATAATTATCAAGTATCCAGTAGAAAATGTCACAAACTGTGCTCCAATTGACCAGAAGAACTAAAATCACGGAATGCAATATTAACTCAAACATTAACTCAAATTTTTCTGGCCTATGCAAATCAAATCCAATTTATAACAACTGTATAGCATAAACTGCATAATTTCTTATTCTATTTTTATTTCTCCTAAAGTAAATTTAGGGGAAATATCAGAGACAAAATGGATATCTGGCCTAATTGTAAGAGCAACCTCTGAACTATATAAAAAATGCTCTGTTGTTTCAAAGAACTAAAAAGCAACTTGTGAAACTGTTGTGATATGGGCAGAGATTTATCTGCTATAGATAAATCCAGCATCCTGAGTTACTTCTTGACTGACTCCTGCAATTGTCAGACTAATGTATGAGGAAGGTGATTCAAACATCTGCCTCACTGATCGGTCTGTGGACTCCTAAACACGTTTATACTCGGCCTCAGTAGTGGGTGTAAAAACGTCTCCCACGGCAGAGCAAAAATTAGGTTTTGGCTTGTGGTTGGGCACCTTTATTTACCCAGCAATTTTGGTGCAGAGATGCCAGCTTAGGAGAAATTTGAGAGAGGTGCATTTTGTGGGGTGCATGAAGCCAGGTGATGCTTGCATCCGAAAAATAAGCAGATATCTTATGAAGCATAATCATACTAACAGAACAGCTGAATCCCTTACTACCTTCAAAAAATATACTTTTTGTGAGCATTTGCCTCACTAGTGTAAATTCACTCACTTCCCTCACTGTTGTCATAAATAGACTAAATAATATCTTATTTGAGTTCAAAAACTCCCAAAGGTTTTAGGACACAGGTAGACCTTTTGTGGTCAGTCTGGAGTAACTAGCTAAATTAAAAGGTGCTGTAAGAGTGTTGGCACATAGATAATGTCCCTATTATTATCTAACAGTAACAGCTGATTGCATTTTTTTTAATCCAAGCAGATCTTTTTGGAACTTTTCAGAAACTTTCTATCTGATAATCATAAATGTGTAGTAATAGACGTTCCAGAAAGGCTAACAACAATTAACAGCACCTTTAAAACCATAAGCAGTCAACTCATAAGTATACATGAACAAACCTGTGAGTGTGTTTATGTGGTTTCGGAGGCAGCGTCCATGCGCTCTGGCCGAGGTCTCTGTGTTTGCACTGCTGAGAGTCAGAGAGAACCTGTGCGCTGTGTCCTGGAATTGCAGATTCAGACCAGACATGGGTTAGAGTAGGAATCCAGGGGCTGGAGAAAGGGAGAGGATGTGTGTCCTCTATCACATACGGCCCTTATAAGGACCTGATCACACGCAAGCTGCACCTGATGAACTGCTCCGAGACAGGGGGCAGCTGAGGCTGTTGGACCTCAGGAGTGGTGAAAACACACACACATACACATACGCACGTACATAAACACATGACCTGTGCGAGAGGTGCTTCCTATCATCAGGCAGTCGGGAGTGTGAAAGGCTCGCTTTAACAAGCACCTGTAAAATGTAATCAGGCGTACCAAATGCCCCCAATAATCGCGCCAGCCATTGTGTCCTGGCCCACTCTGTACTTCAGACCAGGGAGGAACGGCTAGCAATAACGTACTAATTGCACAAGCACTTCATTTCCGTGGCACTCGGCTGCACTGCAACTGAATGTAAATGTTGTTTTAGAGCAACACACAAAAATGACTGTAACTAAAGCCTTTCTGCAAACTGCATGAAATATTTAAATCATTGAGCCAGACCAAAGATGGAGGATGATGTAGCTTCAATTAGCAAACAAAACACAGAGGTTTGTGTACTGACAGGCCGGGAGTTTTTAAAACGCACGCTCGAAGGGGGCCAGGTCTGTTCTGTGAAGCGTTCAGCTAGACAAAATAATAAGAGAAATTGGGTGCTCCAGTCAGCATAAACAAAGTACCCCTCCCTGTCAGCACAGAGAAAACATTTTCTCATGGGATGATTATAACCGTGAGTCGAAGTTGTAAAATGGCCCCAATGTCAAAGAGATGATGATAATCACATAACTCTCAGTGGCATGAACCCTGGCATGCTCAGCGTGTCAAACCACATGCTTGCAAATGCTCTTTGTGAGTGAAATTTTAACTCTTTGCGACCAATTTTTCCCTGACAACAAAAATAAATGTCTCAAAATGGTGAGCATGATTACAGGAGCCTTGAGCTGCTCTCCTTCTGTTTAATTCCCAAGTGAAAAAGGGGGCTGGAAAAAAAAGCTTAAAAAAAAAAAGCTTAAGAAAAGAGCACAGCAGAAAGTAATGCTGGAAAAAACATGTCAGAGACTGTAAATGGAGGAAAGGGTGGTGGTAGTGGGGGGTATGGCATTCACACAGTACGCCTGTCTCCAGTATAACTGAAACCAGGCCCTCTCCCATAACCAGTCCAATCTGTTTTCATTTGCCAGAAACAGAGCTCCTCGAACGCCACCATCTCTCCTCCCAAAACCTGGTCCTCAGCGAAGGAAGAACTTTAAATATCAACTCCTCACTTCTAACTGGTCAACCATTGACATACTAGCATGTTATAAACATTGGGACTAAATTCAAGGGATTGTTTGTTCTGTTGGACCTGGTACAGTACATGCACTAATAGTACCCTGAGGCCCTGAGATAGCTAGTTAATTTGGTGAATCTTAAACGGATAGTTCACCCTAAATTGAAAATTTCAATTTAGGGTGACGTTCCAAACCTGTATGACTTCTTTCTTCTGTGAAACACAAAAGAAGATATTTTGAAAAATGTCCCAGTTGTCCATACAGTGACAATCAGTGGGGTCCAGTGTAGTTTTAGACCCCAATGACTTTCATTAAATGAACAAAAACAAGTTTGGAACGATATGAAAATCATCACTTTCTCACACTCCAGTTTGGATGAACAACCCCTATTAGAATTCGCAAAATAACAATCTCCAATAAAATCCAGCTGGTAAATATTTGTTTTGGAACATGGTACTGTGGGTTTAGCTGGTCATTAGTTGGTACAAAATGCAAGTCAACCAGCTAATTACCAGCCAGAAACCAGCTTGCATGTTCCAAAACACTAGAATGACACACTTTCTCTAGCTTTAACCAGTTTTAACTCCTCACTTTATGTACAAGTCAAATTAGTGGTACAAAGTGCAGTGTGGATTTAGCAAATGAGAAAGTAAACCCGCTAAAACGTTTAACTAGGTTGCCTCAGTCTATGCCATCAAGGAGAGCTGGAACAGAGACAGTCAGACACTAGAAAACTGGAAAGTGCTCACTGTCAAAGAGAGCAATGGTTTCTGGCACTGCCTCGGCAGAGAGGGAAAAATGGACTTTAAAAAATTGCATTAGCTGAGCTATTCATTTCATTTGAGAGAATTTACATCACTGCCTGGGAACGATGTCACAATAAGAGCCAAAACGGACCGTCTTCCCTTGATTCCAGCTCTGTTATGGCTGAGTGTGGCCCTGAAATAATGTCAAAGTGTCTCAAACACCCAAAGAGGACTGCAAGAAAAGAGACGGAGAAAAAAAGGCATTGTGCAAACTGAAAGGATAATGATTCATTCTCTTTTATTCCACATCAACCGGAAATTACTAAAAGCCAAGCGCTTTCTGCCAGTGCAACCCTTGGATTTTAGATGGTGATCCACATGCATGTTATTGCTCTGCTGGGTTATTGATCGTGAGCAGAGACTTGTGCGGTCCGCCAAGGAGTCCTTCAGAGATGTAGAAGTAGCACAGAGCGGAGGCCAGGCGGGTCTTGGGAGCCGAATCAACGAGGGAAGATGGGGGTCTGTGTGAGCGAATTAATTACACGTGCATTTTTGGATGGCGTATACCATAATGAGCCCCAGCTGGGCCAGGCATCCAACTCCCTTTAAATGTAACTATAAAAAGCTGGGCATTCAGCAATCCCTTCACAAAGAGAGCAGGGCACTATAAAAGTTCCCTGTGATGTGTGTGCAGAAATGTGCAGGGGGCAGGCAGGGAGCTGTGCCAGTTGGGACGGCCAGGCGCACATTTTAGATGTTGAAGGTTGTAATTGCACAGATAACACCGTCTTGACAGGGGCACTCAAAACCATGGTCACGTGATGGGATAAGGTGATGAAGCTCTGTGAATCAACACTAAAAACTGATTAACAAGGAAATGTATTGTAAGGTCACTGTGAAAAAGTTAGCTAGCAGAATGTTAAATAAAAGAGCTGCTTAGTTTTACTGACCGACTTCACACCACTCATTTCACACCTCAAGTTTAAACAGGTTTGATTGATATCACTACCATCTAAGGACGAGGCCGATTACCTTCCGCTTTATTTCAGCTTTGCTGATTAACTTTAATGATGCTCATTTAGCCTTGCAATTCTTATCTGATTTCTGAGCCCAACTGAGCAGAGAGAGAGAGAGAGAGAGAGAGAAGATCGGTTAGTGCCATCGAGGGAAGTAATGTTTGAATTGGCGAAAAGAGAGAGAAAGTTGACTCTCCAACCCCAATTAAACTGGGCTGATGCACTGGCCTCAGTTTAATTTAATTTCACATGCTACCTCTCACTTTCAAATTAGGCAGATGGCCAAAGTTCCGCCAGAGGCAAAATTCCACATGGCATCCTCTTCCAACAACAGGGGCCACAGACTGTGGACAGAGCGATGCTCCCAGCCGGGGGTCTACAGATTTCTCCTGACCAAGACATGGTCACCTGGGACACAAGAAAATTCTGCACATAAAGACACAGCGTAAAGACTTAGCATGGAGGTAAGTGAACAGGGTGCCCTAACACAACAACTGCCTAACTGCCCACATGCAAATAATGCTTTCCTAAGAAAACTCTGGCCTAATTAGGAGGCTAGAGAGGGTAACTAAACAAAAGTGGCTCAATTACCTGAAAGATATGCCTTTCATCTTCAATTTTTCCTTCAAGTCATGCCAGGTGCATTAACACCTTTCTATACAGACAACAGGGGTGCCATCTTAAAATAACAAGACTCTCTTCTCTACTCCACTCAACCGCCACAAGCAATTTCCCTGGATTAACCGGCGGGTTTCTCTGGTGGCTTTGAGTGCTGAAGAAAGTGATTTATTTTCCTGCGTCTAATCAGAAGGACGTGTATTAAAGCACAATAAGTGACTGCCGTTGGCTGAGGTCCAGCATTGTTTACAGCAAAAAGGTCCTTGAGCTAGCAAATGAATTAGCCTGCCAATGGGTGGTTTTGTCCTTCCAACAGGTTGCAACAACAGCGGCTTTTGTCAAAGATATGAAATTATCAGACAAGCGCAGCTATTTGCCGATTTTTGTTTTTCAGGAGTTCAAAAAGTAATCCAATTGATTTTAAGCGAGGAAAACGCTAGCATGGGCAGCCATATTGTTTTAACAGATTAAAGGGGCCACTGTTTCCATGCAATTTCGAGGGGAATAATTTGATGTGTTTCATCGAGCTTATTGTGTTTTGAAAAAGACAGAGGTTGGATTAAATGCGCAAGCCTGAGCCTCTGATGAGTAATCGGGGGGAACGTGACATTCGGTGAAAGCAGACACTTGCTCCAGTTTCACCACGCTGCCACCCAGACAGTCCCGCGTGTAGAGTAAATAGTAAAGTAACACCAGAATTCACCCGCAGAGGAACAAAATAAACTCTTGAAAGCTATGTGTGCCAAACCTAAACAGGGACGGGTGGCCGGAAAGTTTGGAAACGGTTGCAGACTCACCGAACGCCAATCGGTTAGTCACGGTGAAAGGTGAGGGAAAGGGTTAACCTGAGAGCGCCTCACGGGACAATCGAACGATGCCAGCGCGTGATCCCCTGCTCCAGCCAGCGCTTTGATAGAGCGCTTTCTCTAAACTCCACAGATGAGAGCAATTACTGTAAGAGAAGCATGATTATAGGTCTGCCATATCCATACAGGCCTGGCATTTGGGGTTTCAAAAGAAGAAAGACAGAGGACAGTATAAAGCAAAGGGGAAGAGAGGCAGAGGGGGGAAGAGAGAGAAGTCCATGGGGAACAAATATCAATATTGCAGGATGCATTTCAGCTTAAAGTGGCTAGAGCCATCACTCTGGCAGGATGGAATGTCTAGGGCCTGCTCTGCGACCGTTAGCATGTGAAATTGGGTAGACTTAAAACCCCCTAAACAAGGGGATCAACACTCATTCGTCAAGCTGTGCCTCCTGCCCGCGCACACCAGCGCACGCAATCTCCATAGAGCGCTCCGGTCCTTCCGAACGCACTCCGCCACGCTTCCTACCTTCAACAGTGACAAACAGCCCCTCCAAAGGCTGTCACCGGGCTTTAATTTCACTCTTAAAAGCTTCTCCCCCACCTCTCCGCATGATCCACAAACTTTGTATTATTCAACCGCTGGCCCCTAATCCTCCCGAGCTAACAGAGGGAAAAATTAGCTTTTGTTAAGTGGTGATTTCTCCTGCTAAATGGCAACACCCTTTTGTGGGAAGTATTCCAGGCTTGAGAGGCTTCATTAGACGGTTTGGATTTAAAACGGCGAGATGGACTAATTCCCTCAGACGCGCCGTGTCAAAAAGCCTGAATGGCCCAGGAGAATGTGCAAACGCTGGGAGGAACCTGCGCTAACCTGGTAATCCCATCCTGTCCACTGCTTTCTACACCCGCCCCATTGTTTGTGGCGCCAATCCACTTTTGCCAAAGCGGCTTTAGAGGGAGGTATACAGGGACTGCCATCTAGGCCTGCTTAGACCCAGCCTGAGGGGCTTACAATACGCTCTCGTCCCCAGCATCTCCCCCACTTTACAAATTCAAATCTTCATGGAGACAAGTTCACAAAACAAACACTGTCAGTTTGATGGAGCCTCTGTAACGATATGCAAAAGGCGAGCCGGGAAGGTGCTCAGTTTTCCTGAATAGCGCTGCAGCTTTCAAACCTGCAGGAGGAGGATGGGGCTAAACAAATGAAGATAAATACAAAATACCACCCTATACGTATTTGGTTTTGAGAAGTGGCTTCAACTCTAAAATCTTAAGAGGATTTAAAAGCTGTTGGTTACCTTGAATAATTCCACGCAAGCCATACAGGAGAAATCTGTGTGCTGTGTACATCTCTGCTGACAATAAAAGAAACGGAAAAATAAATAAAACAAAGGCCAGCGTGAGGGCGAAAGCCACCAGCGTGTGCACAGAGCCTTGCCAGCGCTCACAGTCCAAATTAGTGACAAGTTTATTCCCTGCCTGTGGTCGGGAGAGACTAAAATCCCGCCATACGACAGCCACAAAGTGGCACAGGGACTGTTTGATGTCTTCATGTGGGATATAGTAACCTCTTAAAGCTTGTACGCAGTCCAAAGCACACAAGATTACACTCTCACAATTACAGTAGGAGGGAATTGTTTACTTCTTTACAGATCGCTGGGAAGTCTGTTAGTCCCTCATCTGTGACAAAAACGATAAACTGCAAATTATTTGGGGGTGAATTGGGGCAGCAGAAAGAATGCTGAATTCAAATTTAAAATGTGAGGAAGTAGAATTAAAATGTACTGAAATAAATAAAAACAAACTTTGAACATTGGCTAATATTGGTTAAGATTTGGTTAAGATTTTTTATTACACTGAATAAATTACATTTGTGGGCCAACGTGAATGTACATATATATATATTTTTTTAAATCCTGTGTTGTATTTATTTGAATTACAGTTTCAAATGAATGACTCTTCCTGTCATTCCAATTCAACTTCCTGTGGGGTGTGGCCAATTCAATTCAAATTCCAACACACAAATTGAAAGAGAGCCCATTTTGGCTCAACTCTGCTTTCCTAAATTAATAATATATGATTTTCTAAATATTTATTTTTTCAAGTATTTCATACAATTTAGTTCCTCCTCCTCCTCAAAGAAATCACTTGCTCTGATGTTTAAGGTCTCATTTGATGCATGTAATATGAGCGGGATGATTGACTGGCTATGATTACGCTGCCCTTGAGGGTTTATCGGTGTTGTAGGTTTCTCTCGGCCATTATCACAACACTGATGGCACACATGGCAGCATTTAGAAAGCGCCAGGCTTCAGGTATGCCAGAGCCATCACACACTCTGTGCACTGCAGCATAGGGCTCATATGCTGAGCGTCTGTTGGCTCACAACACATCTCTTTGTTTTGGAACCAGCCCCAGAATCCTCATGCTGGTAAAAGTTGTGTTTAATTCTGTCGCTATATCATAATGACAAGGAGACCACCGGTTTCTGAAAAAGAAAAGGAGAGAAAGAAACTCACATATACACTTCTCAGTCTTGCTAGCAAGGGGCATTCACTCATACACACACAACCGGACACACACACATGCACACACATTGTCGTGTGATGCCTTTGCCAAACCACAAGCTAGGGGCCAAAATTCCATAGGCAAATTCTTGAACCCAGCAGGGCTTTGACAAAGGGAAAAGAAAAATCAGTGGAAAGGTAACATTAGTGAAAAGTGTACAAATTGATATGCTTAAATTAAGGCAAATCCCTAAGGACTGAATAAATGGAGCTCATTTCAAAGATAAAATACTCAGTTATTTAAAAAAAACACACACACAAGCAAGTAAAAAGACACCGCATTTAGAAACATTTTATCAGGTTTGCAAGGAGGAAAAGAGATCACAAGCTGACGCTAAGTAAACCAAGAAAAGAAAGCGAAACGTAAACATGTTACTTAATTGCATACTAGCAATAAGACGGATTAAACCAATCAGGTGTGAGACTAAAAAGGGGGGGAGGAGGAAGAAAACAGGAAGATCGGGAACAAAATGAAAATTAAGAAGGTAAACGATCCTATTTTTAGTTCTATTCTCCCAACGTCCTCCATTCAGATGGTAAAGACACCGAAGCCCTCTATTGCAGAGAACAGTCTTCTTGTTTAGAAATAAATAGGCCAAACAATAGATTTGAAATGCCTGTCTGCGGTTGAGGGGCTGTTTTCTTCTGCTTGCTTTATGACGTTTCATTACATAGAAAGCCGTTTAAATGACTGCTCTTTTTCTTAGACCAATTACAGGAGATATCTGAGACAACAGCAAGAGAGCGATGCAATAAAGAGGCCCGCACAAACACACAAATGTGCCATCTCCTCTTTCTCTCCGGTACATCCGACGCCATCCCCTCCTGACCCCCCCC
>NW_015624419.1:455862-477678 GCF_001515625.1 Sinocyclocheilus rhinocerous | reverse complement strand
ATATGAATATGCATGAGGCTCACTGCCTTTGATGATTAAAGACAATTTTAATATTTAAATGCATGCATGCAAAGTGATTAACTGAAAAAAGCAACGAGGCAAAAATCTGAAAAGGATTTCAAGATGCTGAGAAGAACATGGATGCAGCTTTCCTTTTTTATGGTCTATTAATGACTAAAACTGTTTTCTCTCGTTCTTTCACTCTCTCTCTCACTCTCTCGTTTTCAGCTTCTCACTCCTCCTGGCTTTTCCTGTTCTTGCCGCTGCTGGACATGACCCAAATGCAAGGATTTGGAAGGCATTTCAAAAGCTAAGTAAAGGTAGCACTTTGCTGAATTTTGAAGTAGTGGATTAAACACACAGGAGGGAAGAAATTAAAGTCTGGTTCACCAAAGGGAACAGCTTTAGCAGCATGTAAGGCCGTGTCATAACTATGGAGGATGGTTTGACATGAGCCACAGAGGGCCACGCAATCAACCGCCGATTAAGAGAGATATCGTTAAAACCCAGACACTCTACTTTACTTGACGGCCACGAAACTAATAGCTCTCAAATTGATTTTGCTTGATTATGTGTTGCAGTAATGTAAAAATGCTAATTATTTCAAATGCAAAAGTGCAAATGTAGCATGTTAAGTCAGTAAACAAACTATTAATGCAAATTTGAATGGTAATCTTAAGTGTTAATAAGTTTAAAAGGTGCAATGTACATCTAGTCCAGGAAAACATGACAAAAAGTCCCTGCTTGTTTGCTTGCACCTCAATGCAACATTCAAAGTACTATCCAGGCTGCAAATTTAAAATGCACATATGCTGACAAATAAAATAAAAAAAGACAAATGCTGCATTATAAGTCTGAACCAATAGCTAATGTGGCTAATGCAGACATTTAAAAACATGAGGAAAAAATGGTGAAACTAGACAAAAATGGGCAATTTTTTACTTTAAAACGTCCACTTGGTCCGACTTCAGGCTTTATTGAAACAACTGAAAGTGAATAAAACAAGAAGACCAGCAAGAGAACTGTATCTGAGGCAACATATTAAATCAAACATCTATCTGTGCACACTGATTCAGGCATAGCCTCTGCACCAGGGTAGACCATCCTCCTGACAAGCCTTTGTGAATCTTAATTGAAAAAATGGCATGTGTGTCATATTATGGAAGCATGTTTTCGATATCTCTGCGCCTGTGTTGTGTCATTATTTATTGAAGAGCCCTCCCAGTGTATATGTTGATTCTGAGAGAGGGACATGTACTCTCAATTGAGATGTTCTGCGCAGCGAGGGAGGATCCAAATATCTGTTTATTCTGGACTGTGCATGTTCATCTCTGCTGGGCAGAAAATAAGAAAAATATACCATCTTCTGATGTACTCAAAATTCAGTCTGCTTTACAACAATGTTAAAACATCTAATGGGCAGCGCATGTTCTCTCAGTTCCCCTCTGTAAATATTGAATTTAGACATTACATCAGAGAAAATGTGAACTGTACATGCAAGATAGACTAAACCATGAAACCTACATAGTCAACCTAATGCCTAATAACAAACAAAGATGACATCTAAATAAATGCTAACATTCAAAACAAAGCACATCATGCACAGTTACAAAGCTGGCAAACCATGCTGGCACCACACCACTGCAAGTGAAACTCTGAAACAAATCTTTCTGGGCAAAATCTCAAAAATAGGTAGGAAGTGAGGGCAGGTAACAGGAACCGGCTGGCCAGGCTCAGTATCACTAAAGCCAGCACCAGATCATTCTCCAGTGCATTAAAAGCTCTGAGATGAGAGATACACCACAATCTCACTATTGAGATACAATAACCACATTTTATCACTCAGTACACTGCTAATATTTTACAGTGCGCTCCATAAATAGAATGTAATCAATTTGCATATTTGAATAATTAAATATGCACTCTTTATTTTTTTAATGTTGTAATATATAGCATTGTGCTAAAGTTTTCAGTAACCAAAGCAGAATGTGTATAGTCACCCACGATTCATTTATTCTGCAAGCAAAAGTGTCTATTAAAATAATGTAATAATGTGATCGTATTCAGCTGGTCATGTGATCTCAACATGGTGGCACCCTTAATACTACTGATAAGATTGGGGTCTGTTTTACAAATATTTTCTATTATTTCAAGTACTATTCATTCCTTTATGCTTTAAAATTTTAAATGAAGTTGAAAAAAAAAAAAGACGGAGCACATTTAATTACCATTCACAATGAATCTGTGGCCATCAAATATGCTGATACTGAGGATGTCAGGCCCCGAACATCAAGCGTTTTGGCTCCTGATTAATCGATTTGCATAACACCTACAAACGGTTCTGGCACTAGACTCGAGACGGCATTAATGGCAGGTGTGGGCTTCTAAGTGACAGGGGCCCAGCGGTGTGATCACTCTCAAGGAGAGGCAGGGTGAGAGAGGAAAGTGTTTGAGGTAAATTTCTTTATAAATATAGCATGTCTCATGAAATATTCACCGCGACGATCTAGTGAGCCAAGGGTCAGAAATAACTCCCCGTTGCAGCACTTGTTAGACGTGTAAAGCTGTGTGAGTGTGCTTGGATGGTGTGAGTGGAGAGAGATTGAAAGAGAGAGAGAGTGAAATGCTGACAGAAACAGGGGCCCATCATGGCAAAAGACATGTCCACCATCTCACCATGTGGCCACCTGGTGTTCCTATGGTGACAGAATGCGAGCTAACTGGTGCAGCCTGCTGTGAGCTTTTAGATTGAGCACTAATGCAATTGTATGGCATTTTATAGTCATTTTTTAATAACAACAACAATATATTTATGTTTATTCCTTCCTCAATACTGATAGCCCTAAGTATTAAACTTCAATTAACTGCTAAAATGCTTAACATGCATTAACATTAAAACTTTATTTGAACAAATAATCTGAATTATCAAAAATTTATAAATCAAATGATCTAAAATATTTGTTTTAGATCATTTGAGACTTTGGTTGTTGTTGTTTTGTGTAAACTTTATATTTTTAATATTGAAAAAGAGTAACATTGATAGAATGTTCAACATTCCGATGATAACAGCGATGACAGAGTATTGCATACCGAATTCCGATTAGTCTTGCTTCTTATACCTGTTTGCATAACGAAATGTGATTAGCCTAAACATACCTACAGTGGGTACGGAAAGTATTCAGAGTGTTTTTCAGCTGCAGGGACAGGACGACTGGTTGCAATCGAGGGAAAGATGAATGCGGCCAAGTACAGGGATATCCTGGGCGAAAACCTTCTCCAGAGTGCTCAGGACCTCAGACTGGGCCGAAGGTTTACCTTTCAACAAGACAATGACCCTAAGCACACAGCTAAAATAACGAAGGAGTGGCTTCACAACGACTCTGTGACTGTTCTTGAATGGCCCAGCCAGATCCCTGACTTAAACCCAATTGAGCATCTCTGGAGAGACCTAAAAATGGCTGTCCACCAACGTTTACCATCCCACCTGACAGAACTGGAGAGGATCTGCAAGGAGGAATGGCAGAGGATCGCCAAATCCAGGTGTGAAAAACTTGTTGGATCTTTCCCAAAAAGACTCATGGCTGTATTAGATCAAATGGGTGCTTCTACTAAATACTGAGCATTTTTCAGTTTTTCTTTTTTAATAAATTTGCAAAAATGTCAACAATTCTGTGTTTTTCTGTCAATATGGGGTGCTGTGTGTACATTAATGAGGAAAAAAAATTAACTTAAATGATTTTAGCAAATGGCTGCAATATAACAAAGAGTGAAAAATTTAAGGGGGTCTGAATACTTTCCGTACCCACTGTAAATATAACTAAAATTCCTAAAAAAAAATTTACGTCTTGGATGTCATATAATATGACTAAATAAAACAAAAAAATAAAATAAAATAAAAACGCTCAAAAAAGTACTGCAACCAAATATATATGGACAAATCAAAACCCTTAAGGAAATGTTTGCTTTCTATTTCACACTCTTATTTTCATACTGATATTTAAGCCAACCTCAAATGCAACATTGGTTTGGAATGGTACATGGCTACATCACCACACATGCACACCAAGAAGAGCTTGATTACAACCAACACCAAACACTCCGTTATTTACGCTCTTTATTTACACCACATCTGATTCAGTTTTCTTGAAAAACTAAAACACAACCATCCCTGTTGGATGCTGTAGAACACAAACAAACAGATGACAAACAGAGCTTGGCACAATCTTCTTTCCTTCCACCATCACACATGCATATTTAAAACGTACAAATTTTGCATCTGATCACTTATATGTCATAAAGTCAGTGATTGCGAATTCAAAAGCAGATTTGGAGAATTAAACATCAGTAGGCAAAATAAAAGAGATGGAAGAGGAAGCTCACATTCCCTGAAGAATGTTGATTATTCCAGCTGTATTTAGACATGAATATGTAATAACTTGACCAGAGCCTGCCTTAACCAAAAACACCTATTCTAAGATTTTAATGCGTAATATTATCTCATAATCCTTTTGTTTCAGGTTCATGAGATCATATTAAATTATTGCTCTTTAATTAATGCATCCTCACAGCGAACCTGCTCAGCACAATGCACCGTGGTTCATAGCACCTCTATCTGAGATCTATAATGAAATAACAAGTACCATTAAATGCCTGGCCAGCTTCAGCAGGCTAAGCCATCTAGATGCATTAAGGGGTGGTAAATGTCTTATTTATTTGTTTATTTATGTATGTATTTCACATTTGGACTGCTTAATGGTGCACAGTGGCAACAGCCAGCTATGTCGGCCATCTCAGGGCCCTCTTTTTCAGTGCCACTGAACTGTTTTAACCTAGCTTTGTGACACGAGAGGGGCTCTAGTGGCTCGTGCATGCAAACCAAGCCCTCCCAATGCCCCCAGCAGCAGCTCCTATCGCCTGAGGGTATGCAGAATGTCATATTTTATTTAATTAGGGCTATTAAATATAATTAAATTCCGCTGAAACTTAAGACGGCTAAGTGGCAATACAATCCGGTGCCGAGCGAGCCTGTGTCCTGCTGATATTTATGCGAGAAATATTGAATTCAACCCTCAAGTGGTTCCTCTTCAATGGCTGTCCCGTATTGTCATAGATAACGTTGACTTTTTCATACACACTAATAAAGAATAAGCCACTGGGAGAATCATCGCTAAAAGCAATTTCAGTAATCAGAATACTTTATCACAAGGTCTTTTTCGACTGATTATAGGGTTTCCGGAGCAAAGCACACAATGTTTAGTTATCATCACGGAGTCTCTAGAGAACAGTTATGTATATGTGACTTAATGAAGTTGCCGTTTAGTACCTTCACTCAGCCAAAAACCAAGAATCACTTGAATGATTTTCCTCCTAAAGGTCCGTAATGTACGCAAGATATGAGCCGTGATATTGGGAACGTTAACTTCAGGAAGGAAGGCCAGAAATTATGCTCTTCCTGTTGGACTATCTGTGAATCACATGTGAGAGGCCAAGAAGAGAGGGCTGATGTGATGGAGGCTGACGTGAAGGAATGAAGCGGTGGAGTTTAAGACCTGTCACAACATTGCTCGTGTGTCAAGGTTACTCGGACGGTTTAATGAAAAGATCAAAATGCACTCTGGCCTAAAAAAAAAAAAAAAGATGTGAGGGTCTTGAAGAGCAGGGAACTCTTGCGAATATAATGTCGGTCTGACCAGAGTTAGCTTTTGGAATCTTATTGATAGATTCAGAAGTGGTCTTCCTCATCAACATCTCTCTCTCTCTCCAGCATTCTCATGCTTTCTCTTATTTCTCCACTTGAAGCTGGCGGATGGATATATTATAGAAGAAAAAAAAAAAAAATTCATGAAAAATGATCTGTGCTTTGCCGAGCAAGAGTACCACTGCTATTTTCAAGGCGGAGTGGCTGAGTGTTTTTTTGCGTGTCATTTTCTGTTTCACGTCGAGAACAAATGGAACGGGAAAGGTTTAGCATAAAAGAATACTTTAACCTGCTGGGAGGCAATTATGAATACAAGGCAGCCTGTGAGTGTTTAGCCGCATGCTCAAGCTGACATTCAAGCGTCTTAATCACTTTCAGAGGATGTTTCATCTGCCGTTATATTCTTCTCGGCGAACTGCCTCCCTCTCCAGCCCTGAATTAATGAAAGGTGTAAAATTTACTCTTGCTAACTGCAATATGATTTACAAAGGCAAATGTTCACCTTTCATATGCCATTTTTCAAATTCTGAAGTTTAAATGAGATTAAAACTACTTTTCAGTGTTGATCTTTTCACAAACGAAAGAGAGATTTAGTAATTTTAGATGGCATTGACTGAAATAATATTAATTGGATAATCTAATACTATCACATTTTTTTAAATTCACAATAAAAGTAACATGAATAGTGTCCTTCTTCCTTTTTATCCTTAAAAATACAAGCTAATGTTTTAACATTTACAAAAAGAGAATTTTGTCAAGAACAAAAATTTATTATATTCCGAATAAGTAATTTAAAGGATTACATCAACAAAAATTGATATATTTTAACAAAAGATAAAAAAGAGACGCAAACACCCATGTGAAACTGACTCAAACTATAATAATTATATAATATAATACAGTCAAACGATGAGAATGATATTTGTGTTTGTCTTTGCACTAAAACATTCGTTTTTGAACCCTGACCTAAAGTTTGTTTTTGTGTGTGTGGTTAGCAAAGCGCACGCTTACCAGTCAGTCTTTAAAGAAAAGGAAACATCAACGACGAACTGTAGTGGAACAGTTTGCACGTAACTGTGTGGATGCTTGCATCATATTTCACAACTGACGCCAACACTCTCTCGGTGCGAGCAGCCAGCCAGTCAGTCAGTCTGGGAGTGAAGTCTGCCTGCATCATGTGAGGTACTGAGTAATTTAGCAGCGGCCTCATTATTACAGACATTTAAATACACGAGGCATTGTGGTGGCACGGAATAAATTGTCTCTGATGCCGCGGGTAACGTTCGCAAATAAGGATTGTGAGGCATTAAAAAACGACGTTATTAAAAACCGAGGCAGTGTCATAAGCCGCTCCCCTGCGTTTCCCCCGGTAACTTTGTCCAACCTAGAATATTATTTTATGAGACCCATTTCCCAAGATCCCTCCGGGTTCTTTGAGAAGGACTTGACTGCGCTGTTTTGTAAGATAACTGGGAGAGTTCTCTCCCTACAGCTGGACTAAACTAAACTGCCTCTTTACCCCTATTCAACAGGAAACTCACTCTTTTAATCCTACTCTATTTCTTTCTTTCTCTCTCCCTCTTTTATTTTTTTTTTTTTTTTGAGCATTTGAATTTTAATGAGCTTTTCACCTTTTAAGCAGATGGCTCAGGCTGGATTTCTCCATGAAAGTAGGGTGAGTTCTCTGTCACGTCTTGCACAATTTGTTTCAACTACCAGAGTCCTTCAGGGGGTTTTAGGGCTTTGAGTCAGTAATGTGATGTTTCACTTTGCACGGCGTAGGCTCCCCTAATGAAATCAGCTGAAGGAAAAACAATCTCTCTTGAGGCTCGCAGATGAGCGGTATCACAATCACTACAGGACGCCCAGAGTCCTACCGAGGTAAATGAGTGCGTGTCTCCCTTTGTCTGCAACTCTGCAGGCTCTAAGTGTACGTTTGCGCACATCAGTATTAGAAAACACGCTGGCGCGAGAGAACGTCTGAGTTCATTAGCGTCAGCTTCGTACGCCTGCTCAAAACTTTTCTGGAGAGAGTTTGACCTACCTGCCAGGCCACTTTCTTGCTTGGGGCAAATTCCTTTTGGGAGCGTCAACAGTCTCTCGTCCTCTTCTTCAGGTGTCACCTGGATTCCAATTTCGACCGGTTCCACCACTTTCCTCAGCTCTGCGCGGGGCGGCGAGGGGCTATTGCGGTCTGCCATCTTGTCATAGCAGCCGTGGCCGGTCGTCAGACCCTGGCATTGCTTTTTCTTGTGCTCAATGAAGAGCAGAATGTCCCCCAGGGGAAAGGTTAGTTGGCACTGGCCACAGGTGAGGAGGTCGTGGTCGCCCAGGCCCGGAGGCAGAGGCCCAGTCATACTGGGATCCAGCAGCGGGTGAGGGTGAGAGTGATCAGCCACGGCCAGTCCTGCATCCACATGCTCAGCTTCCGCTATGGGGCAAAGCAAAAGAAAGAAGCGTTTTGAGATAATAGGAAATTCTTAACAAATGCTCCATCTGTGCACAAATAAACAGTGCATATTAGTCTAAACAAATAAAAAAAATTATTTAAACTTAACTTACTCTGCTACTGAAATTAGTTTGATTTCTGCTGATGTAACCAAGGCCATGTGGGTGAGGAAATATATTATCCAAAAATAATGTGCTTAACCTGATTTCAGATCCTGATAATTACAATGAAGTCCCGCCCTAGATTATTTTCCACATAATATTCAGTTTCACTCTGAAATATGTCACTTCATGCATTTAGATTCATTCAGATACATCAGCATGGGAATTCAAAATAAAATACTAGCCACTTAGGTAAAATTATTATTTAATAACTATATATTTTTTCATTTCTGTTTCACTCTGAAATAAGTCACTTCATGCAAATTTAATGCATGCGTTTACAAATAAGTTGTCACTGTATCTGTATCTATCCATGCTTTTTTTAAATCTTCTTTATCCTGTCTTCTTACACAAATTCATTGAAAAAGCATAGAATTACAAGGGAAACTGAAATAAAATACTTGGGGTCAAAAAATTATTAACCAATAATATCATAGCATAACATAAAATACCCTCACTCAATCAAAAACAAAATCAAGTCTCACTCTAAATTATTTCCTGCTTAATATTCTGTTTCATTGAGAAATGCACTAGTCACTTTATGCAAATGAAATGCATTAACAAACATTGATTCATCTTTAGCTCATAATTTGCCACTGTATTTACATCTATCTATGCATCCCTAACCTCCTTCGCACTCTAATTCATAAAAAAAAAAAAAAAACTGACTTAAACACACCAGCACATCAGTGAGGGAAATTGAAATAAAATACAAATGGTATGGAGCTTGAGACATAATCACACATTTTCTAAAAGTTCAGGGTCAGGTCATTTAGCATTTTGTTATTTGGCAGCTTGTTAAAATAAAGGAAATGAATGTTGGGGCCCGTTTAAGTGTTCACCTACGTCCCATGACAGTCCCACTAAACTTCGAGAGCAGAAAATAAAGGCAGACTTAAATTTAATCATCCCAGCGGCCACACACGAGGCACTTTGCTCCAGTTCGGCGTGTTCTGTCCTGTAACCAGCCAACTCTTAATAAACATCCATATGTGAGGCCGAGACCCAACAGCAAGGCACTGTTATTAATATACAATACAGTATTTGTGAGGTTGAGAATGAGACCGCCAGACCTGAAACAGAAAGTCTGAAGGGAGAAGAAAGAAAGAAAAAAAAGCAAGAAGGAAGGAGGGAGGGCTCCGTTTTTGGCTGTGAGAGATATTTGCACAGCCATGAGAGCAAGAGGCCCTGCAGATCTTCTGGTTGATTCTGTCACCTAGATAAACAGCGCGGAGCGGCGGGCGCTCAAACCACAGAGTACGCTGGACAACCTCGGTCCCTCTGCCTCCATTTTGAAATTTCAGCCTCACCTTTCAGCACGCGGCCACAATCATCCCTTTGTAGCCCAACGCCGAGTGCAAGAGCAGTTTTATCAAAGACAGTAGAGGCCCTTGACAAAGCCCCCTCGGGACCCCCTGACAGACAGCTCTGTTGATGTTACATTTGACAGCTTATCCTTGCGCCATACTAATCATAAGATCTAGACAAACACCTCTCTGACTGCCACTTTACACTCTTCAGCTTCCTGTCACTGCTTTCATGCTCTCTCTACTCAACACGCTGCATGATTTGGGTGAAAGCAGGAAAAAAAGAAGAAAAACACTACCATAGCAACACTTAGCAGCGAGCAGGTGCGGATTTTTGAAGTGCACATAAATCTGGAAGGAGAATGAAGGGAGGAATTCTCAAATTGTCAGAGCCTAAAGGACAAATGTGGGATGCTTTTAAAGAAACAACAACCCTGTGGAACAACACAAATTAGAATTCATTTATTACCGTTTTAATTTTCAAATTTGGCCTGTGCACTTTAGACGCTTTTCACCAATATGAGGCCTAAAAGCCTCTTTGAGAAACGCCGTGAGAAGAGACAGACGGCGATAGAGACAAAGATGGAGGAACGGACCACGCTGCTCACACAACACAGGTAGCCCTGTTTACATCTCCCAGAGGAACCGGCTAACCACTAATTTTCGATGATATATTACGAGCAGCCTGCGCATCCATCTGCAATTTGTCCACGGTCCAAATTATGAATGCGGACAGATTTGTAATGTCAAGCTCAGAATGCAGCTTTGAAAACGAAACCATTAAACCCCCTCTTATCTTTATTCCAGACGATACACACTACATTAGAGCAGCTTTAGATATGCATCCTGTTAAACAACAGCATCTAAAGACTTTGTAATCATATTAAGAAAGCATTTTGATTAAATAAAGCATTACAAAATATATATATATATATATTACATCTGCACACACATGGCACCGTTTTCAAATTTTGCACTATATTGAAGGAAATAACTGAAGATGACTAAGGTAGTTGAACCCCCCTCAAATCCAGCCCCCCTGACTCAGACAAATAGGAGTGGAGCACAGACCCCCTTCGGGCAATATCAGGCCATCTGTGCATTAAATTAGTTTGCATGTAAATAAAGAGAAAGGCCTCCACAGAGACTCATCAACCTATGCAATACACTGCATTAAAAATATGACTGTGGCTACATTGTTATTAGTTACTTACTTCAAATAAATAATTTTGTTATTTAAATTTTAATATTCATTTATTTTGAATCACAGACATTTTTGGGGATATTTGGGTATTATGAATAGAGATATTAAGTGTTAAAATATAAGTATTTTTTAATCAATTATATTGCATATTAGGTTATAAACAGAAGTAATAAGAAAGTAATAAGAATAAAATAACTGTTATTTTTTTATTTTATTTTTTTGTGAGAAGTGAGAAGCTTTTGTAAGGAGGCTACATATCCAATGTCACAATTTACTAAAAATCTAAAAGAAAAAAAATTATAATAAAAAAAAATTCTTCATTTTACATAATAATGTTCCTTTTTAATTTAAAGCTTTAAAAAAAATATGATTTAAATAAATATTTTTATATGAAGACTTTGTGACTCACCTGTAAATAATTTTCTCTATCGCTGGGGAAGGTCTCACAACAAGAACTATTTTACATATATCTGTAACTGTACTTGCAACTGTGAGCAAGTACTTCTTTTCAAATGCACATGCATTTGAACCAATAAATGAAGATTGCTTGCAGGCATGTACATGAGCAATATGCGTGCATGTTTGTGTGTCACGCATTTGTGCATCCTGGGAAGCTGCACCAGCAGAGATGCGCGCACACACACATGCATACACAAACAAACACTACTACAGGAAGAGGTAATTTTCAAATGATTTACAAGTTCAAGAAGACAACATGAACCACAGAGCATATTTTTGGTATTTGTAACAGACTCAGATAAACAGCTATAATTCACCAAACAGGTAATAAGTTATACAATAAAAAAGAAGTTATAAGCCATTATAAGCTCTCAAACTGCGTAACAGGAGGTTAGAGTGAGATTGCAGCCTCTCGGTACTGTAGGAGATAATTTGAGGTGCGCTAGTGGAAAGCGTTAGTTTAATGTGTCATAGGTCTAGCACAGACCTGAATCAAAGTGACAGCTGGAGAAAAAACCCAGAGTGGTAAAGAACGTGCGCAGCTGAAATTTTCTCTCTCCCTCTGTCCCCTTCTTTTGCTCTGTCTGTGCCAACCACAGGAAACACGCTGCTTGCAAGCAACGCCGCTAGTACGCACTTCAAAAGAAGGGACCCCCGTACGCACAAACACACACACACCAGGTGTTGTAATCATGTAAACATACGGCAGAGTCTTGGATTTGCCTATAGAGTCTGAACTAATCCATAGGTGAGTTAAATGCTTCAAGATGTCATTTATTCACCCTCAATTCATTCAAAACCTGTATGACGTTTTCCGTGTAGGATGTCTAAGCAGCTTTTTTTCAGGAGAATAAAGGAGAACGGTAATGGTTAAGCAAAATTTCAGTGAATAACGACTTAAATTCAGTTGAAGACTGAATATATAAACAACTGTGGAAAAGAGCAGCTCGGACATTCTTCCAAATGTCTCCTTTTGCTTTCCACAGAAAAAAGAAAGTCATACAGGTTTGGAAAGACAAGAGGATAAATAAATGACAGAATTTTCATTTTTGGAGATCTTTTCCTTTAAATAACTCTGCGGAAGGTGTGAGATTGAACTACGCAGGCCCGATCCGATGGTGTACGTTTCCTGCTCTAGGCAAACAGGTGAGAGTCTGCAATTCCTCACAGTCACACACACTCACACTCTCACACACACTCTCATCCACCAGTGATAACAATGCTGTCACCAAGGTAACATTACAGCTCATGATTTTCTCTGATCCCTCAACAAATACTCCATATAATTCGATCAGGGCCACCGAAATGTCAAATGTTATTTGTCTTTATCAAGCACTCTCTGGCAGCCGGAGAGAAAGACAGTGAGGGACAGTGGAAGTACGAAAGCCTGAATAATATTTATAGGTGGCTAAAAAAGGATGATATGAAATGAAATCTCGACTTTGGATAGAATGCACACTTACTATTATACCTCTATTTCGTTTTTGAATGAAAAAAGTGCAAGAAATAGACTATTTCTCATGCACATGCTACCTTGACATCCTGAAATCAGTCAAACGTGGTAATGTTAAAAATAAGCCTCATTAACCTAAGAAAGCTACATGTACAGTATATGAGTCAGAATGAACACAAAATGGGATTTCACTAAAACATAAAACTAAAAAAAGACATGGCTTCCAAAAACGAAAGCATCACAAGGCACGTCTTAACACAGTTTTGGATTTATCCTTTTCCATAGGGTTTTTTAGCCATTGCAACTGTTAGGGCCTAATTAGACAACACACACCATTTAACGGATTTCATATTGTTTTTTACTGGGTTCATAAATTTTCCTATTTAAATCTTGAAAGACTTTATAATGCTGCCCAGATATAAAGATTTACCCTGCGCCAATTAAAGCCATTCACAGAACTGTGTGTGCGGAGGGCAGAGCGTGCTGAAAATGAAAGCCAGGGGAAGGGCCTAATCAAACAATAAAAGCTCCGCTTTACTGTTTGTGCATTATTTTCCTATGTTTCCCATCAGCCCGAGCTGCACAAGAGCAGAAGCAGTGGGTGGGGGCTTCGCTAGTCACGCTGCTACGTACACAAACCTGACCACACCAGCCCACAAACTCCAATTCAGAAATACCCACCCGTTACCCAAGCACAAAACAGAGATGCAGGCTAGCTGAGTAGGACAGGCTGGATTTGGGTTGAGCCTTCCACTCAGACGGCACGCAAACAAACAGGTCGGCAAAGAGGTAGCAAGTCAACGGCAGCCATCTTTCCAGTCATTTCACGTTCGCAAAAGGCCTGTGTAACACATGCACATGTAGCAACGGCGCTTAGAGGAATCAATCAGGAATTAATTAGTCTGTCATTAATCTGTAACCCACAGTCAAACGCACTGACGCTCAAACCGCAAACCTCCACCTTGCACTAGGCCTCTAGTTTTTCCTGTTTTCTCTTGCTTAAAAACTTCTCTGCGACCTGTTTGTTTAGCTAAATATGTGTCAAAAGGTATGACATAAAGCACTCTTCCACGAGGGGCACCATCATGTTTTAGCTCTGTTAGCCTGAAGGCCTTTGCAAAATCCTGTGAAATAAAAAACAAAGCGCCGTCTTGTTCAGGATATTTAGCTGCTTTAGCTTGCAGAGCGCTTCTGTGCAGATGCAAAGGTTTTAAAACGCTACTAAATGCGTGCGAGGTGTGTGTGAGCGTAAAGCGTGGTGCATGTGCAAATGAAGCTGTTAACAAGAAGAGAACAGGGATCATCGTGGCACACGGCGGCGGTGGCGGAATTTTAAAAGCGTGATCCGCGGCCACTGCGGCGGCGCTAGTCCATTGTTTAATTAAAAAAGGGGGGGAAATAGAAAATGAGTCGTCTTGCAGGTAAAAAGAGATTAACATGATGATGTCCACTGGGAGCCCGTCTAAGCAACGCTAACCCTTTATCGGCAAATCTCATCAGGGAGATATTACCTAATATTTTCACAAGGAAAGGAATTATGGGTAGCTGAAACGACTAAATATCACCTGAAGCTTAGCATCTCTCTTTTTTTCCCAGCAAAGGTTTTCATTCTAATGAAATAGCACCAAAAAAGGCATGTATATCACAATCACGGAGCTAGAAACACATTCACACACAACACGCTTATCTGATGCTCAGGAAGCGGAGCGCTTCCATGCTCAGAGCCGGTCAGAACTCAGCCAGCTGTGGGACGTCAAACACTCAAGCCACTATTACGAGTGTCTGTGTCTCATAAATCAAGCCATGAAAAACTATGCCCACTTTTGATGCCGTCCAAAGGATTCAGCCGCCTTCATGCATTTATAGTGACAGACAGGCATAGACTTCTGTACATTTCATCAGAGACGGCTTTCTGTTGCTCTCTCACTCTCCCGCTCGTGGCGCAAACAAAAGCCACCTGAAACTGAAAGAAATAGAGAATATGCAAGCGTATTAATCAAACGTGCCAGGCAGACATTTTGCCCATTGTTATGGGGAGAGTGTAAGCTCTGTAGAGGCTACCATTTTTTTTATATCACAGAGTCAAATTTATTTATTTAGATGGCAAGAACAATAGGTCCTCAGTCAGAGGGGCCCACAAGTTCCAGAGCCACTTCATCATTCACTTTTTAAGCACACTTGGCAAAACGAACGAGGTGACGTTCAGCCTAAATTTGTTTGTTTTGGTGTCACGCTTGATGTCCTATCTATAGTTAAAGCTACACCTATCAAATACGTATTACACATCTAAATGAGCACCGAGAAGCGATCCAGCTCTCACTGTAAATAATTAAATAAGTTCTTGAGTGCTAAAGACAAAGTCAAAAAAAGGAAAGAGAATGACAGAGCCTTCATGTTGTAAGACCAGCTGCTGCTGTGAGGCGTTGACAGTTTGCATCTGAGCATGTGTGTTAATGGCAGTATCGTTTGAAACATCTATGCCAAGTCGTCGGAAGCCGCAGCCCCCTATTTCACTCGACTTACCCATTTAAGTGCATTTAGGAAATATGTTTTTACACTTTTCAGAACTGCCTTCCACCCCCTCTGGCAGACTTAGAGCTCCCCCTAGCAGGTCATGGCCAGCACACTCTGCACTGCAAATGTAAAGTGGCCCAATTCAGCACCCAGAGATAGAAACAAGGATATTTGATTCCCTGAACTGTAACAGAAATAAATCAAATAAGCATTTAAATAGCAAGCTTGAACATATTTTCAGACCTGATTAGTTTGAATTAAAATATGCCTTGTTTAATTCTAAATAAAACCTTGCCTATTTCATACATGCAAATGACAATGAATAAGCAAACCTTTTAAATTTGTTAAATTAATAAATAAATAAAAGAAACAAAAAGAAAAGACAATGATTCTGGATTTCTGCTGCTGCACACCTCTCTTGCATTAACGCCTGTGTCTGTCTCCAAATTCATAGTGATATCTTGACATTTTTTTTTTTTTTTTACTATAATCAAATATGTTATTGTTTATATCTAAACAAGAAAGAATGCATTTCAGTACAAGCTATTATCATAAATATAAATCTCTCAGATGTGATGACATGAAGTCATGGCTAAAATGTATGTCCTAAATGCATTCAAAGCAAAGTTCTGATAAAGACAGTTTCCTGTGCTGGCAGATCTAATGTGAAACATGCATCTGAAAATGTATGTTACAACTTCATAATTCTGCAGCTCACCGGAGGAAAATTATCCTTCTCGCTGTCATCTGATTTCCTTCATTTAAAGACGACATCCGTTAACTCACTATTATGTTTATTTTAAAGCACTACATTAGAAAACACACTCTGTGCAATGATATGAAAAATTGAACAGGTGTCAAAAATTTTATATAAATTCGGACAATTCAGTGACGACACGCTCATGTGAATGCAAACATTTAGAAATTTGTCAGCAAATTACAGTAACTTATTGAACGTTAAGGGTTTGGAAGGCATGTGATATTCAGAATTAATTCTTACTAAAAATAAAAAAAAAACTACAAAATTGTAAAATACCCTTCAGTTAATAGCATATAATGAAAATCCCAGCATATGTAAAGGAAATGCGAAAATGCGTTAAACACTGCAACTGGTTGCATTTCACGCATAACTAATAAACAACTGGGTTTATAGAATATGTGTTTGAGTGGCGTAATGTAGCACACAACCACAGGCTGCCAAACCATTAAAACTACTGATGTACAGCACTGCAAAGTTTGCAGATCGCTCACGCCGAGAACACATAAATTAGCATGTGGACGTAAACTACACACACACACACACACACACTTGAACAGACAAAAATTGCCTCTCAATAACTCAAGGCTAATCCAGCTAAGACACCGTGGTTAACAAAAGCTAAATACCACAGAAGACATGCTGACGAGCAGACATGCACACACACACACACACACCCTTGTTTACAGCTCCAAATATGTCCTCAAAAATGAAACTGAGGTTGGGACCACACTGCTTTTGACTTTGACATTTAAAGCAAAATTTGACAATTTAACTATTACAGAGAAAAACCAGATATATCAACTGTCATCCACATATTCCTGCTCTACAAGAATCTATTTCACATAATCAGCCACATATCAAACGGAATAAGAGCGAACAAGGGTCTTTAAGCTTGCACATTTGCGCGCACACACACACACACACACACACACACACACCAGTATGCGTGAAGAGTTCATACGCTGCCTACTACAAATAAAAAAACTCGTTACATCAAAATCATAGCCACAATCAGCATGTGATGAGAAATCTGAACTACGAGGAAAGAACGCACCCCTGAGCGCAGATGACTATCTGCTAGCACCTGGCCTACATGCCCTCCGCATTAAACCCACTAAGGCATGATACGTTTGAGGACCCTCTCTGAAGCTTATATATTCATTCACCAGTGATGCAATGAACACCTTTCAATCTCTAGTTTCTAAGAAGTAGAAAGTCGACCACCTTCCTTTCTCTCTCTCTCTCTCTCTCTCTTACTGTGTGCATATAAAAAAATACTAAAGCTTGATGTCTAAACTGGCGTATACTTTACTCTGTGCACGTCTGCATTTGTGTCCGTTTGTGAGTATGTGTGTGTGTGAGAGAGAGAGAGAGAGAGAGAGAGAGAAAGC
The DNA here is from genome assembly GCF_001515625.1 of Sinocyclocheilus rhinocerous. Classification (NCBI taxonomy): domain Eukaryota; kingdom Metazoa; phylum Chordata; class Actinopteri; order Cypriniformes; family Cyprinidae; genus Sinocyclocheilus; species Sinocyclocheilus rhinocerous. Next base: position 460,282 of record NW_015624419.1, on the reverse strand, counting down.
ACTCAGGGAAAGTTCCTTGGTGTAACTGGAGCATTCTGAAATTTAAAGCCCAAATTAATAACCACAGCCATTGTACATGCAATGACTGATGGGACATGTGATAACTATAGCGACAGAAATTCAAAAAGGGCCATTTTCTACTAAACTAGGATGATTGTTTTACATGCATTTTGAACGGATGGTGTTTATGCAGTAAACACAAACGGTTTGCATGCTAGTGCACAATTAAATATGGAAAAAATATTTATAAATTACAGTCATAATCGCATATGCGGACGAAATACAAAAAGAGCTGTGCATGCCCTATAGCAAAGCTAACTACATGAAATGCAAGCCAGATAATGTGCATTAAGCTTTAAATAACATCTCCATTCTCATTCATTCATAAGTCATAGTCATATTCGTAAGTCGTAAGTTATATTTGTAAACCTTAACAGTAAATTCAAACACACAATGCACAGGCATGCTAAATGTTTACAGTGCAACCGTGTACATATGTGTATGTACAGTAACAGATTAAGCCATTAGCGAAAGAATGGTGCGTGTTAGTGTATATATGCACAGCATACATGGCCCTAACCCTGCAACACAAAACAGATTTGGGTGGTATTACATGACTAGGCTCTGCTATGAATTATCTAGGTTCTGTAGACTACACTATAGCATGAATATGAAACTAAATCTGGACAGATTTCATTGTCTTTTAAGTGATTTGATTTTTTTAACTGCAACAGATGCATTCTAGGAAAAATTCACTGTTTGAAAATAAATTGCTGGAGCTATTTTCTGCAAATGATGTAAAAAATCTAAAAGGTAAATTATATCAAGCATTAGAATATAACTGCTGGCTTTGAATATAACTTTGTCAAGAAGATTCTCTCGATTTCAGTGTCTGCCTCACATTACCTTCACTTCACAGTCACAACCTTGACTCGGGGGCAAAGCTAAGTGTGAGAAACATCATTAGACCTATGCCTGCTTTGTTTCTTTGTACACTCGTACTGATTTAGCAAACTTCAGTTTTCTCACCAAAAATAAAAGCATTGTATAAAAAGATGAGTTTTGTGTAAGAAGCCAATTTATTTAGTATTACAGTAAAGTAAAACTACTTGAGTAAAACTAAGCATGCTTGACATTTGTATCACCTAATTTGACATTACAATGTCAAATGAATTTCATTTAAATAATTTTCCTTGCTCTGACACCTCTTTTCATTCAAGTGCACATCTAAGATTTAAAAGCACAAATGTTGTATAATTACAATCAATTTTACGTAGTCTTAAAAAAATAACAACAACAACCTCACTGCATCTGTGCAGCAAAAGTAAAACCTTAAACCGTTCCTGTGCTTGGTGGTTACAGGTAGCTGCTCACCTTGAGAACTACTACAAATATCTTGTAAAAAGTGCAAAAGACTTTGGTATAAAACGAAAAATGATACATAAAGTTTCATTGCATCAGGGTTTAAGAAGAAAGGCCTACAACTCAAGCATGCCACTTTTTGAAAGTAACAAAAAATAATAATAAATAAAAGAACTAAAAAATATATATTGCAATAAATTATTTTAATAACCATATATAGCCTAATAAAGGCCCAAATCTTACATGGATTAAAGTAGAGAAAATAAAAATACTCAATATTCACTCTAAATTAGCATAATTTATTAAATTATGCTTAAATATTAACATAACATGCACCTCACTTACCCTACACTTTAATTTAAGGTAACTAAACTTAACTTTACAGAAACTTTGCAAGTGCTTGATTAATCGCTGCAATTTAAAGTTTTTAATCTGATCTCCTGGCCTGCTAACAATTCTTACATTAATCAAACTATCTGATATTAAAATTAAACAACAAAACTTAAACAATACAGACTAAATGAAAGATTTGTATTTTAAGCAAGTCCAAAAAATTGCTGTATTTAATTCTTTGAATTCAGTTTCAACCAAATCACTTTTTAATTATTTTAAGTAGCACCAAGCTCATAAACCTGACTGTTTGCTAACAGCTGAAGCTATAAATATCTTAATTTAATTCATTTAACTGTTCTATGTTATTGTATTTTTTAAAAATAAAGATTCATCGCATTTTAATGAAATAATTACTAACACCACATAAACTCTCACACACACATCGTTACTCCTATTACAAAAAAATGGCCGAAAATGATCGAACAACATCTTAAACACAAATAAGTAAAATAAAAGATGGACTTACGTGTTATAATTTCTCTTTGCGACAAATGCTGAGGGTTTCCCTGCTTGCGACGGGACATTGCCCTGGCATTTACACTGGCATCGCCCAGAGACCCGCACAAGGAATAGTCGGCTCGCGCCTTCTGCCCTGTGTCCGTGGCGTGGGCTTTTTCCCCCCTCGGTATCTAACTTTTCCCGGGACTTCCAAAGAACTGCCACAGCTCCGGGCCGTGGATACAGATAGGGGTCCCGTGAATGTGAGAAAAGCGAATGTGTCTTTGCGCTCCGGCTCTCCAGATGACCAGAGACGCTCAGACGCTCAGTACCTCAGCGACACACACATGCACTTCAGCTGTGTGCCGAGCGCGATCTGTCCGAGGGCGAAAATATCCTTGACGAGTGACAGTTGTGAAGAAACCACTGGAAATGTCTCAGAACGTGATGCCCGGTGCGTTTGGGTAGGTTGGACCCTCTTGGTGGCTCTCTCTTCGTCCGCTCTGCGCCTTGTGGATTTGTCAAAGGCAATTCGATTTTTTTTTTTTCTCCGAGTCAAAATAATTCTAAAAAAGAAAAATGGTAATTACTTATTAGATTGGATGAAACGAATCCAGAGTCTCCTTGAGTTGGCACTTGAGTGTGCCAAGCACTGGACAGTTCTTCTTCTCTCCTGGGCTCTAAGTGAATGCGATGCCCGGTTACTTTGCACTCTCTCCAACTCTTTGCACTTGCTCCCCTATTCGGTTTTGCGCACTGGAGACCAGGGACATGGACTTGCCACCTCCTTTACAAATGAATGAAGCTTTTTTTTCTCCCTTTTCTGCCTCTATGAAGATGGCGGAGTCCTGCTTCTCCGGGAGCTCTCTGTGTCTCTGTGGCGAGGGCTGCCTCCGTACAATGGGATAAAATTCAAGTTCAAGTGCGGACGTGACGTTAAGTCTACAGTGGGAAAGAAAATTGGAGACTGCAAGAGCACTGGGGGCGACTAGTGGTGGCTTTTCACAACTATCGGATCACCAGAACAGTGGTGGAGAGCGTGGACATCGCGAGCCGCTGTCTTACACACACACGCACACACACACACACACACATACACGCGCACAAACACACAGCACCTGATAGACCGGCGCACTGCTTGTCTGTATCCGCTTTAGCGCAAATAAAACAATGCAATATTTCATGCACTACAACGTTTGCAATGAATTTAAAGGGGGAAAGGTTGCGAATAGCTTTTATATATATAAAAAAATATTTTTATAAAATAGTTTTCCCGTGCATATGTGAATGCGCATTAAATATACATCTTTTATGTATGCAAATAAATAAATGAATAAAAACCTTGATAGTGATAGTCACGCATTAACAGTAAATATTCTAATCAGAAATTTTCAAATCATTTGATGGAAAAGATTAAAGCACGGACGGATGCACAAAGAATACACTTCAGTGAGACATAAGTGTGCCGTTTACCTCATAAGCAATAAATTACATGAGACAAGACAGGCGTTGATATACTCACATTTCTTCTTTATGTGTTTTATGTCCTACAGAAATGACATTATTAAATTAAACCCACATTTGGAGAGGAAAAGAACATCAGAAGGAAGAAAAAATATTGTGAAGTGGTCAATGTACATTTCTTAATCCTCTTTGCTAGGCAATCTAATGTATATTTTTAGCATTTAAATCCACATATAGCAGACGTTTAATAATTTGATCAAATCTGTTTGAACAAATGAATGAATACTATACACAACTGTTGCATGAGTGGAAATGCAAGACTGAATACTGGAGGAAATGAAAATAGGGAGGTGTGTTGTGCAAATACTTGCATGATTTGAGTTTACTGGGTGAAATGCAAGTGATGTTCCTTTGCATCTGTTTTACACTCAGCGTACAGCAGCAAAATGAAAGCTAGTCATGTGGCTCAGATTTTTTGGATAATTTCTTATTGAATTTCGGAAACTGTAACACACACAAACTATATATGTGGGATATAAGTAAATACACAAGTTAAAAATAAAGTTTTTTTTGTGGTTTTTAGGTTCAGCAAAAATTTTATTGTCTTTTCAAAAATAATTTTTGCCTGTATTTTTTGGACAGTTTCTTGAGATCAGTGTATGCATTTCTAGGTTCTTTAAAACATGGTGTTCTAAAAAACTTAAGTAATAACAATTGTATTTAATTTACTTTATCAGTCTGCAAACCTTTTTTGTTTCTAATT
>NW_015624419.1:449965-455600 GCF_001515625.1 Sinocyclocheilus rhinocerous | reverse complement strand
ATTATATATATATATATATATATATATATATATATATATATATAATACATGTTTTTCTGAAGTCAAACTGACTAAATATGGTGACAAATGTTCCATTGTGACATGACTATTAATTCAAAATAAATTCCTGATTCATGTTTTCTGGGTAATCCATTTGCAAATGCAAAGAGGGCAGGAAGTAACCCATAATCACCCTTGTTTTGGAGTTTTAGGGTTAAACTGAGGTTCTCAGAGGTATAACTGTAAATAACCAGCTAGTTTTTTTGAAATGACATTTCAATTAAAAAAATAGAGGTCACACTTTAGTGTTCATACATGTGTTAACACTGAGAAAAGCTAATGAACTACATGCACTAAATATGTAATTATTTTCTAGAACTGCGTGTAATTAGGCATTCTTTTTGTTATTGCCATAGCACTTAATTATAGTAACATGTAATATGTGAACATGTTTAGTGTAAATTGAAACCAATTAAATAGACATGCTGTGGAAAAGTAAGCTAATGGTATGAGATTGAGGGGAACAGAACAAGTTGTTATTGTTTTAATTCATGGAGACTGTATCTACCTTCAACTGTTGATTAACTTGGTGCGTAATAGAGTCATGGCACTCCCAAAGGCACACAGAGGGTCCGGCTTGTGCCAGTTCAGAGGCAGATATCAGGCGGTGCGCCCAGATGTGAGTGTGTCTGCGTCGATCCATCTGCTCATGATCCATCATGGGATGTGACGCTGGGTGGCACAGTCTCGCCAACAATGCCATATCTCTGATATATCCTCCGCCCCTGAACTCTGTTAAACAACACCCCAACTTTCATGTCAATTATTTTAGTGATAGACAGACAGATAGATAGATAGATAGATAGATAGATAGATTAAGACTCAGTTTCCTTAAAATGTGGCAAGAATAGCTGAGTGATTTACATTAGAAATACCAGGTGTTGCCAAAAAAATGACATTTTATGATTTACAATCATCTTCCTGGAAATCAAGATTGGAGGAGGTTGTTGCTGATATGGGCTCTTTTACTGCTGGATTATTCTCCCTATAAAAAGTGTAAAATGTTCTCTGAAAAGCAGTGGTTGCCCACAGCTGAAAATCCTATTTTATTAAATGAATTCATTGGACACATCCTGTACTTTGCTCAGTCCTCTGTTTTGCATTGAATATTTTTCCCTTACGCCAATAAATGTGTCTCTATAACAATAGTTTTAGCTCAAACTGCAGGCAAAAAACTCAGAGCACAAACTTTCTCCTCCATACATTACAGTGCGGTGTGTATAAATAGCCTTTTGTTCTTATTAACCTCAGTAAATGTGTGCACATATACATTCAGTGTTTAAAATTATTATTTTAAAATGATATAAAACCCCTGGAATCAATGCATACAGTATTATTGCTGGTGATTGCAATTTTACAAACTTTTGTTTTTATGTTAATACAGTTACCTGTTGTATTTTTTCTCAGGTGCTTATGGGTAATTTGCACATACAGCGATCTTCATTTATGGCAAGATCCATAAAAGACCATTTCCATATATGAGCATATCTAAGAGGAGAAACAGCAAAATGACATAAAACTCATTTTATGCATCTCAATTAAATTTTAAGCATCTCTATTAAATGTGGTTCTTAAAAAAATACAGAGAGAGAGAGAGAGAGAGAGAGAGAGAGAGAGAATAAAAGACAGACATAATTGTTTTTCTCAGCACAAGTGCCTTGCTTAGGTGAATCACAAATCAAATATTAGAAGCACAAACTCTAAATTTAGTTTACTCCAGAATTTAGATACAATACTCCATATTTTAATATTGCAATGCTCCTGCAAGTGATATCTTCATATGTGATGTCCAGGACATGAAATTCTCAAATTTTTTGTTTCAGTTATGAGGACTAAGTGTGTCCAACACCACACTTGACAAGATATATTTATTTGCTATCTATTGCTCCTGTGCTGAACTTGCAATGCAACAGTACCCTCTATTGGCCAGTTACAGACACAAAGATTCACAAGCATGGATCCCAACACTAATTTCCTTCAATTTCACACTTCATAATTTTTTTAAAACATCATTCATGCCAAAATAAAACAACCAACCTAATTTGGAATCACTAACATGTATTGTGTCGGAATTTGTTATCTACATATGTTTTTTTCTGAAAATACAAAATTACCCCATTTGTACAGAGCTCTTGTTTGCCCTTCATCTATTGAATTTAAATGATAAGATTGAAGAATATAAAATAAATAATTCAAACGGATAGCTGAGTGGTCTAACAAGTTTCTTGAATTACAATTTAGATTCATTATTTAAAAAATATGTTGCCTCTTCAGCATTTTATAATGAAAAAACTTCGACATTTTAAGTTGAATGATGCAATCTAGTTTGAACTCTATATTCACAGTTGGATATTTTATTTTAAGATGTTTAATAAGCATTTAGCCACCTTCTTGGTCTTACTAGACTTCTTGTCATCTGTCAAACATTACTTGGAAAACAATACATAAGCCAATCACAAATGTCTTAGATGTGAGTTTGCTTGCAGATAGTAATGTAACAAATTGAAAAGTTATTACAGCAAAAACGTCTTGATGAAAACTGACAGATTTACAAATGTGCATGCTGTCATGCATTATATTAAACATGATTGTACATTGTGAAAATAGACTGATGTGCTCGACAGACAGATAGATAGATAGATAGATAGATAGATAGATAGATAGATTAAGACTCAGTTTCCTTAAAATGTGGCAAGAATAGCTGAGTGATTTACATTAGAAATACCAGGTGTTGCCAAAAAAATGACATTTTATGATTTACAATCATCTTCCTGGAAATCAAGATTGGAGGAGGTTGTTGCTGATATGGGCTCTTTTACTGCTGGATTATTCTCCCTATAAAAAGTGTAAAATGTTCTCTGAAAAGCAGTGGTTGCCCACAGCTGAAAATCCTATTTTATTAAATGAATTCATTGGACACATCCTGTACTTTGCTCAGTCCTCTGTTTTGCATTGAATATTTTTCCCTTACGCCAATAAATGTGTCTCTATAACAATAGTTTTAGCTCAAACTGCAGGCAAAAAACTCAGAGCACAAACTTTCTCCTCCATACATTACAGTGCGGTGTGTATAAATAGCCTTTTGTTCTTATTAACCTCAGTAAATGTGTGCACATATACATTCAGTGTTTAAAATTATTATTTTAAAATGATATAAAACCCCTGGAATCAATGCATACAGTATTATTGCTGGTGATTGCAATTTTACAAACTTTTGTTTTTATGTTAATACAGTTACCTGTTGTATTTTTTCTCAGGTGCTTATGGGTAATTTGCACATACAGCGATCTTCATTTATGGCAAGATCCATAAAAGACCATTTCCATATATGAGCATATCTAAGAGGAGAAACAGCAAAATGACATAAAACTCATTTTATGCATCTCAATTAAATTTTAAGCATCTCTATTAAATGTGGTTCTTAAAAAAATACAGAGAGAGAGAGAGAGAGAGAGAGAGAGAGAGAGAATAAAAGACAGACATAATTGTTTTTCTCAGCACAAGTGCCTTGCTTAGGTGAATCACAAATCAAATATTAGAAGCACAAACTCTAAATTTAGTTTACTCCAGAATTTAGATACAATACTCCATATTTTAATATTGCAATGCTCCTGCAAGTGATATCTTCATATGTGATGTCCAGGACATGAAATTCTCAAATTTTTTGTTTCAGTTATGAGGACTAAGTGTGTCCAACACCACACTTGACAAGATATATTTATTTGCTATCTATTGCTCCTGTGCTGAACTTGCAATGCAACAGTACCCTCTATTGGCCAGTTACAGACACAAAGATTCACAAGCATGGATCCCCAACACTAATTTCCTTCAATTTCACACTTCATAATTTTTTTAAAACATCATTCATGCCAAAATAAAACAACCAACCTAATTTGGAATCACTAACATGTATTGTGTCGGAATTTGTTATCTACATATGTTTTTTTCTGAAAATACAAAATTACCCCATTTGTACAGAGCTCTTGTTTGCCCTTCATCTATTGAATTTAAATGATAAGATTGAAGAATATAAAATAAATAATTCAAACGGATAGCTGAGTGGTCTAACAAGTTTCTTGAATTACAATTTAGATTCATTATTTAAAAAATATGTTGCCTCTTCAGCATTTTATAATGAAAAAACTTCGACATTTTAAGTTGAATGATGCAATCTAGTTTGAACTCTATATTCACAGTTGGATATTTTATTTTAAGATGTTTAATAAGCATTTAGCCACCTTCTTGGTCTTACTAGACTTCTTGTCATCTGTCAAACATTACTTGGAAAACAATACATAAGCCAATCACAAATGTCTTAGATGTGAGTTTGCTTGCAGATAGTAATGTAACAAATTGAAAAGTTATTACAGCAAAAACGTCTTGATGAAAACTGACAGATTTACAAATGTGCATGCTGTCATGCATTATATTAAACATGATTGTACATTGTGAAAATAGACTGATGTGCTCTATCAGCCTACAAAAAAAAAAGAAAAAAAAGAATTGAAATGTTAATTTGTGGATTTTTTTATAGAAACAGCAGAAACCGCGAGGGACTAAATCTTCCTACATTTCAAATCAGTTTGTGAACAAATCCTAAATATTCCATAAAAATCACAATGAATATGAACACACAACCAGCATATCCTCATCATAGAGCTCATTAGGACTAGTCTATGAAGATTCATCTTATTTCATCTGTCCCCAACTCTCTCTCACCCGTGCTATGTCACCAGTAAGAGAGAAACATTAATCTACTGAATCTGAAGGAATGTCAGCCTTAATTGCTGTTCATTGGGGAAAAAGAGATAAAATGGAAAGACATGGCTTTGTCAAGCAATAAAAGATGTGAGCGATAAGACTGTCTGATAAATCATATCTCAGCCTCCTGTCATCACTCAGCTCAAAGCCTGGTGGCCATCTTGTGGGCGGCTTAAACCTCAGGCCTGCAAAAGAATCCAAACAGGTTTGTTTCTGCCCAGGGGCTTCCAGGACGTCTCCTATCACCAACCCCTGTTGGGACAACGCATCCCCTGCACTTTTCCGGGACCCGGCGAGTGAGTCCAGGGGGTAAAACACGACTGTTTGAAAAGAAAAATGGCAACAGAGTGTGACTAAATCGGTTTGCTTGGCAGCCGGACAAAGGCTTGATTCCACCGCTCCCGAGAGAGAACGCGGGGCCCGCAAATCCTGGCATCAGATCGGAAAGTTGAACGTTGCCAAAGGCGCACATTCACAACAATTAGCTACCTTTTCAGTCCCAGCCCCCTGGTTATCCATCCCCTAGGTGGTTATCTAATCGCCTGCTTTTGTTTAGAGGAACGGCTCTCTTTCACTCTGGGCTGACATCGTTTTTATGACTGCCGGTTGGCCGCTTCTCTAAATCTGCAGAGGAGCCCGGGAGCGGCGGCCCATCGAGGAGTCTAAGTAGATAAACAGGGACATACCCAACCTCTTAATGCAACTTCGTAAGCCTCAAAGAGCTCCACAAACGGGCCGATCGTCTAGTTGCCAACACGCTTTGCGAAAAAACTTTCAGCAGAGGTGGTAGAGTGCTGGCCTGTTGACTTAAAAC
>NW_015624419.1:445621-449558 GCF_001515625.1 Sinocyclocheilus rhinocerous | reverse complement strand
ATCTCAGCCTCCTGTCATCACTCAGCTCAAAGCCTGGTGGCCATCTTGTGGGCGGCTTAAACCTCAGGCCTGCAAAAGAATCCAAACAGGTTTGTTTCTGCCCAGGGGCTTCCAGGACGTCTCCTATCACCAACCCCTGTTGGGACAACGCATCCCCTGCACTTTTCCGGGACCCGGCGAGTGAGTCCAGGGGGTAAAACACGACTGTTTGAAAAGAAAAATGGCAACAGAGTGTGACTAAATCGGTTTGCTTGGCAGCCGGACAAAGGCTTGATTCCACCGCTCCCGAGAGAGAACGCGGGGCCCGCAAATCCTGGCATCAGATCGGAAAGTTGAACGTTGCCAAAGGCGCACATTCACAACAATTAGCTACCTTTTCAGTCCCAGCCCCCTGGTTATCCATCCCCTAGGTGGTTATCTAATCGCCTGCTTTTGTTTAGAGGAACGGCTCTCTTTCACTCTGGGCTGACATCGTTTTTATGACTGCCGGTTGGCCGCTTCTCTAAATCTGCAGAGGAGCCCGGGAGCGGCGGCCCATCGAGGAGTCTAAGTAGATAAACAGGGACATACCCAACCTCTTAATGCAACTTCGTAAGCCTCAAAGAGCTCCACAAACGGGCCGATCGTCTAGTTGCCAACACGCTTTGCGAAAAAACTTTCAGCAGAGGTGGTAGAGTGCTGGCCTGTCGACTTAAAACCACCACAGGGAGGAAGAGCTGGCGTTTGAGGGGACCACAGGGATTAAACGGACGAAATGTGAAGAAGATCTCGTCTTTACCCTTCAGCTTCATGGCTGACTACAGAGTTTTGCTCAGCGTTCCTTTTCCTGCACGTTCCCCCCTGGCAGCACATTTCATCACTGAGGTATTTGTGGCATAAAGCTGTCAATCATCAAATCTAGTATGTTTTAATGGCCCATATCGTCTCCACACTGTCTCTAGTCAGTGTTGGTCAGGTGACCGTGAGGTGTGCGTCTTTGCAGTGATGAATAGTACAGTCGCCATCTCCTGCCGTCCTTACATAGAAGTCACTCCCGGTTCACACCGATAACGCTGCTCTAGCTGTAAATACGGGGCTCATTTACATCAAGCGATGACAAATGTGTGTGTGGGATTGCGTATACGCATGTCCTCCCACCGAGAGCTTGCGGGATGGTTCGGGGCTGTACCATATCAAAAGGCCTGACACGCTTTCAACAAGAAGACCAGGCGCTACTGCTGCAAAATACAAAAATGATGACACAAATTAGTTCTCATTGTTTTCTTGTGGGCATGTTGCAATGATGCAATCATTAGCAACGCTCACACTGACATTTTTGAAGTGTCAGGGTACAAGAGAACGATGGCAATCCAGTTGCCCTGCTATCATCCGTGCAGGAATGACTAAGAAACTGCTTTGCCACATACCTGCAAGGTGAATTAAATAAAGCAGTAAGGCACAAGAGGTTACAGTGATTTTACCAAAGTTAAGCACAACATAAAGCTTAACCGTGTCCGTAACTAGTCAATTTCTTTTATAAAATGAAAGCAACAGCAATATGAATAAAGATACCAATATTCAATAAATAATTCCGTGAAGTGTAATTTCTGCGTCATTAGCACAAAACAGAATTGAAAAACAGACCAGTTTTCTACAAGTTTACCAAAATCTATGCTGAAATGAATAAAATATTATTTGGAGAATATTTACTTTGTAATTTGACAGTGTACCCACTGTTTGAGTAATAAAAGATGCATGTATGTTTTTATGTATAAATAAATAAATACCTTGATGAATAATTTCCAAAGAAATAAATACATTTTAAAATAAATAATTGTAATTTCTAAATCGTTTTCAGAATGTTTTTATTTAGTTGGAAATTATTTATAAATCAATATTATTATTTATTTTCAAAATACATTTATTTATTTGGAAATTTATAAAAAGTATTAATTTATAAATAATTTCCAAATAAATAAATAAATACACTTAAAATAATGAAATTCAAAATAAATTCACCTGAAAAAAATTAAACACTAACTCAACTATCAAATGACATAAAATATGCTAAAAAAAATAGTTGCGTTAATGCATTAAACATATTTAATAAATACATTAACTTTGACAGCCCTAAAAACATATTTATGTACAAGCTTTTTCCTTTCCCTCAAATTATTTGCAGACCTCCAAATCACACCCCTTGCAAGGTCCAGTTTAAAAACCTTTTTTTTTTTTTGGTTTGAAGCAAATTAGATACATTAATATATAATTCAATTAATCTGCATCACAGGTGTGTGTATATCAGACAGCTTTTATTGGCTCATCCAATCAAAATGTAACTTTTATAATGCAAATCGTGTTTTTGAAAAATCAGTTTTGGTCTGCTCATAATGTTAATAGCAGCGATGCAGATTCTTTCACACCATGACTGTAAGCGATGGACAGAGTTAATCAACATGTCGCACACACACACACACACACACACACACAGTGACCCCACAGGCTGAACCTGCTGTATTTGTTTGTCGCCGTGACTTGTAATCGGGAATCGGCATTTCGAGGGACACTATACATACTTTACACAAATAGGTCTTTGCGCACACACTATCTCTTAGACGCACACACAGACGCACAATCTTCGCAGGCCCTGCACTCTGATGGTGAATAATGGCGTTCTTTTTTGAAAGCGGCAGTTCCAGCCGTACTCTTCTCCATCCAGCACCATCAGCACTTTAGAAGATTAAGTCCTACCTTCCCTTATCACACTTCGCTCCCTCCTACAGGCTAGACACGGGGTCCTCGCAGGCCGGCCATGTCCCCCTCTGCCAGCCCTGCGTCGCCGTCTCGACAGGGCCTTAATTTTGGCCTCTCGCCGACTATCTTCTTGTTTCACATTTCTCTCCTCGGCGCTCCGAGCTCATCTCTTTCCGGTCGTGCGATTCATCACCCCAGGATCAGCAGCAAACGGCCTCTCCGTCATTGACCGTTATCTACCATCTCAATGTCAGCCCCTTCAGCCAACAGCCAGACTGTGCCACATTGCACTGGGAAGAACGAGAAAAAGAGAAAAGTCATACAAGTAGATCTTGAATAAACGACGAATGGATATTTATGGTACTGGATGCTGACTGGTCAATAAAATGTTCCAGCCATACAGCTAAAAACATGAAGTTCTAACTCTAAACACAGAAAAGCAGGAAAAGATCTTTCAGGAATGGAAAAATTGACCTTTTTAGCCTAATAATGTTTGATAGCGACCACAGAGGGTGCGTCTCGTCTGATGCGTTCGTTAGAGGAAATGTACTGCCTTGTATCCGAGTACGCTTTAATCCCTTATCAATACAGTGCTTGCCCTTAATTATGCAGAGGTGAATGATAAATTAGTTTGGACAGAATTATGCTTATCTATTTAATCTGCCTCTATCTGGAATTAAAATCGATGGCTCATCAGCACACTACATACACTAGTCCAAACGGTGGAATACACAATACAGTCCACAGCACTCACAGCAACAACTGTGTGATATCTTTTCACACTCCAGTTCACACACTTTTTATCCCAAATAGATTTTCCTTGTGATTATTTATGTAATCGGTTAAATGGATGTCACTTTGTTTTAAAAAGTAGTGGGGAGTAATAAAAGAATGATTTGTTGGTCTAGGGGTAAGCTTTCTGGAACGAGAGAGTGTCCGGCCAGTTGATGGTAATGTCACTTATGCTTCCATTTTTATGTTCCAACAATCTGCAAATAGTTTTTTGCTGATGTAAATATGTCATCAAGCTAACACCATCTACCTGGCTGACACAGATGAAGATCTGTTAAAATTGTGAGAGTGATTTACCTGGGAAACAAATTCATAATATTTTTGCATATGATATAATTTTCCAGCTTAAATAAATAAATAAATAAATAGTAATTTATTTGAATAAATCATATATATATATATATATATATAT
>NW_015624419.1:431559-445599 GCF_001515625.1 Sinocyclocheilus rhinocerous | reverse complement strand
TGTGTGTACTTTTTTGTTGTGAATTTATTTATTTTTTTAGGTCTGACTGTTGACTTTATAATAGAAAATATGGCACAAAACCTAAAAAGAAAAAATAAACATTAAAAAACAAAAGTACCTATTATTGTACACACTAAAAAAAAAGTGTAAAATGCTGTACAACAATTTTCAGCAAAGGAAAGGGTTTCATAAATTGGTGGGGACTAAATTAATAGCAAAATAAATAAATAAAATTAAAACAAAAATAAAAGATAATACAAAGATAATACAAAAATAATACAGACAGACAGACAGATAGACAGATAGATAGATAGATAGATAGATAGATAGATAGATAGATAGCCCATTAATGATAATTTAAGCAACAGCATAAACAAGATGAATATTCATGGATATCAAAGTTTTCGGTTGCCCAAAAAGAAGGATTTGCAAACCAGTTGGTCAGTGCTTTGATTTCTCCATGTTCAAAATGCATGCACTGTTTGTTTCAACTTTTTCAGTCTTTAGATCAGAATTGAGCTGGACTCCTTCATTAATTACAGGATTTGACTCATTAACTACCCACTACTGCCCTCCTCTGGTTGAATGCTTCATAATGGTGAAAATGACAAGCCATTGTGCTCTGTTGCATGAGAAACAATAAGCAACAAGTCGAATAGGAATAATAATCTTTTAACTCAAATATGCACTCCCGCCTTGTATCATTTAGGTATTATAGAGCTATTTGCAAAGGCAACAAGCAATCAGTCCTGTACAGAGCTCCAACAACCCCATTGTATGATTGCCCCAGCCCGTCTAATGCCAGTTCTGTTCATAACTCCTGCTGGTGTGTGTGCTTAGCACCACTCACTTTAATTAACAACAGTCGAGGTAGCACAGTCACATTTAAAAGGTTGCCATTCCACCAATATGAAAGCACAATTAAATATTAATTGCCTACTGAATAATAGATTAAGAGTATCTGTGTACAGTTCAGGAGCCTAATTCCTGTTAAAGTACAAGTCTTTAATCAAGCAGTAATGAGCACTGCTATGTCAACAGGCGTTGTGCCCTATCAGCAGAGAATAGAGAGAATTACCATCGAAGGCTCAAGCTGCCGAGAGCCTGTATCAATTTTAATGTAATTATGCTTTACTAATAACAATTCAACTCATTATAACAAGCGCTCGCAGAAATTGATTCTGTAAACAGCAGACACGCACAATTCTATTGTGATTATTCTCTAGAGGTTTGTTCCTGCTGTGTGGTACTTCGCGGCGAGGACTATATGCAAGTTCAGAGACGACGCAAACTGCTGGTCTCCAAGGCTTCGGTTTTCGCAGATTGACCTGTCGGCTATCATTTTACCCATTATTATAAAAGTTCACCCAAAAAAAGAAAAGAAAGTAGCCATTAAAGCAGTCCCTATGACTTGAGAGCATTTCCACTCTGGAGGAAAGAGTGAGTCTCTGTCAGACAAACATTTCTTATTATTAGCAATGTTGAAAACAGTCGTGCTGCTTAATATTTTTGTGAAAACGGTGATAACATTTTTTTCAGGATTTTTTAATAAACAGAAGTTCCAAATGTAAATGTCTTCACTTCCACTTTCAGTCAATTTAATGCATCCCTGCTGAAGAAAAATATTACATTTCTTTCAAAAATAAATAATGTACTGCCCCCAAATTTTTGAACGGCAGTGTATATCTTCTTTTTTTTTTTTAAATCAGTGTCAGCAGATTGATATAAATACATTGACTGGTATTGTATATTGTAATTGATTCATTAATTAATCCATGATCATTTCACCTATTTTTATATTTAAAAAATCTTGAATATCCATTTTACTTACTGTACATTATAATGTTGTAATGACTACATTTACTTGGAGCAATTAAATTGATAGATTTTTAGTTTTCTGTGTTTAATTTTTTATTCATTTAGACAGTAGTATAGAATTGTAATACAGACAATTTATCGGTTATCAGGCATAACACGAAAACAATTATTGGCCTATCGTTATTGGCCAGTGACCATTACTATCAGTGCATCCCTACATTGTATGGCTTTAGACATGAGTTGCATATTTTATATAATATTTTTGTCTGCTTTGTCTTTTGTGGGGCTCTACAGTGTAACTTACCTTTCACTTTTGTTGTATGGACATGTGAAGCCAGGACATTTTGCAAAACATCTTTTGTGTTCCTCAGAAGAAATAAAGGCAAATGAAAGTTAATGAAGATAGAATTTCACATTTTTGGTGAACTATTCCTTCATGGCATAAAATGAAAAAGAATGTAAAGTACTGAGAGCTTTTCGATGCGTGACACTCTGCAGCCCGGTCAGTCTCAGGTCTTCCTGTGAAAGTCCATTAAGAAAGATCTTGTGTCCTGCCCCACTTCTTCTCCTTGAGCTAGAAGAGACAGAGAGGAAGAGAGACGAGGTGATGCCACATTCACCTTTGATCAACTATGATTTTTCACACCACACCGGTGAGCTGCACTTTTCACAGTCCGCTCGCAGAAAACGGGAGATGCTTTAGTGTCCGACCATATCTGCATCACAGCCACTTTCCCGCCACCCTGACCTAGAAACAGAGGACCTGGTGAGCCAGCTGACCGGTGAAGGGGGCGAGGGGCCCCGGCTGACATGAGCTGGCCGCTCAGGTGGACGTACCAAGGAGAGGAAGACGAGATGGCTTGTGGCACGCTGGCTTTCCAGCTGGCCATCTTGTCCCACTGTCAGGACGAATGTCTGTGGAAGAGGAATGCAGAGGAAGAGGGGAGAGAGTTCAGCGTAAAGGCAGACCCGATGAGGAGAGGCCAGTAGAGCTGAAGTCACACCTCAGGGACTGGCGCTCCTCTGCAGGGTCAGAGTGTTCGACTACAGGGGGTCAGGGAAAGGTGAAGGAGAGTCTGATACTGCAGCTGTAGCCTAGCCAGACTTTTGACCATCAGCATAAAGCCTGGTCCACATTAAAACGTATGCTAGCCCCAAATTGTCCAATTAGACTGAAAACAAACATTTAAAGTGACCAGTCACAGGTTGGTTTTAAAGGTGTTTAGGAGTGGTTCAATCTAAAATTGGATTTAAAAAAAAAGGCTCTGATTGGATGAGCCGCATTCAAATCTGTTCTAAATTGAGACAAATGCATGTTTAATTATTAATAAGGATTCTTATTATCATTATCATCTCTTATCATTATCATGTTTTATTATCATTATCATAATCATCATCATCAATGATAATAATAAAAATGTAACTACTTATTCTCGACTTTTACAGTATTATTGTTTTTGTCTATTAAAATAGTTTTCTTAATTTAAATAAAATATAAATATTAGATGAAAAACGTCAAGTACTAAAGTACCAAAATTACTAAAACTTTAACAATTAAGCTAAATATTTAAAAAAATTAAAGAAAAGAAATAAAAATTACAAAAGTCACATAACAAAATTACAAATTAAAATGAAAACTAAAAAACATGAAAATATAACATAATAGTACAAAAAATATACTAAAATAACAGTATTACACTACTTTTTTCCATCTGGCGCTCCTCTGCAGGGTCAGAGTGTTCGACTACAGGGGGTCAGGGAAAGGTGAAGGAGAGTCTGATACTGCAGCTGTAGCCTAGCCAGACTTTTGACCATCAGCATAAAGCCTGGTCCACATTAAAACGTATGCTAGCCCCAAATTGTCCAATTAGACTGAAAACAAACATTTAAAGTGACCAGTCACAGGTTGGTTTTAAAGGTGTTTAGGAGTGGTTCAATCTAAAATTGGATTAAAAAAAAAAGGCTCTGATTGGATGAGCCGCATTCAAATCTGTTCTAAATTGAGACAAATGCATGTTTAATTATTAATAAGGATTCTTATTATCATTATCATCTCTTATCATTATCATGTTTTATTATCATTATCATAATCATCATCATCAATGATAATAATAAAAATGTAACTACTTATTCTCGACTTTTACAGTATTATTGTTTTTGTCTATTAAAATAGTTTTCTTAATTTAAATAAAATATAAATATTAGATGAAAAACGTCAAGTACTAAAGTACCAAAATTACTAAAACTTTAACAATTAAGCTAAATATTTAAAAAAATTAAAGAAAAGAAATAAAAATTACAAAAGTCACATAACAAAATTACAAATTAAAATGAAAACTAAAAAACATGAAAATATAACATAATAGTATTCAAATAATACTAAAATAACACAGTATTACACTACTTTTCCATGGCTTTAAAAAAAAACACAAGGCTTTTTGCTTTTGTTTGGGTGGATGGATGGATGGATGGATCTTGAACTGACACCACATGGCACTTCTCACTGGAGTTAGGGGTGATCTGACCTCAAGTGGTTACAGTGCTTATTTTTAAGTAGATATACAACAAGTCTCAGTTGTCTGGAATGCAGTAAAAGTACAATAAACATCAAAAGATTCAATGCCATGAACCTCAAAAAATGTGTTATTTCTTCCTCTGAAGCACTGATTGCAATAGCCTTGTATGACCTCTAAAACTGTAAATTGTTTGCATACCAGCCAATCAGATTAAACCCTCAGCATTTCATCTGAGGCTGAAACTAAATACAAAAAAAAAGGCTCTGATTGGATGAGCCGCATTCAAATCTGTTCTAAATTGAGACAAATGCATGTTTAATTATTAATAAGGATTCTTATTATCATTATCATCTCTTATCATTATCATGTTTTATTATCATTATCATAATCATCATCATCAATGATAATAATAAAAATGTAACTACTTATTCTCGACTTTTACAGTATTATTGTTTTTGTCTATTAAAATAGTTTTCTTAATTTAAATAAAATATAAATATTAGATGAAAAACGTCAAGTACTAAAGTACCAAAATTACTAAAACTTTAACAATTAAGCTAAATATTTAAAAAAATTAAAGAAAAGAAATAAAAATTACAAAAGTCACATAACAAAATTACAAATTAAAATGAAAACTAAAAAACATGAAAATATAACAATAGTATTCAAATAATACTAAAATAACACAGTATTACACTACTTTTCCATGGCTTTAAAAAAAAACAAGGCTTTTTGCTTTTGTTTGGATGGATGGATGGATGGATGGATCTTGAACTGACACCACATGGCACTTCTCACTGGAGTTAGGGGTGATCTGACCTCAAGTGGTTACAGTGCTTATTTTTAAGTAGATATACAACAAGTCTCAGTTGTCTGGAATGCAGTAAAAGTACAATAAACATCAAAAGATTCAATGCCATGAACCTCAAAAAATGTGTTATTTCTTCCTCTGAAGCACTGATTGCAATAGCCTTGTATGACCTCTAAAACTGTAAATTGTTTGCATACCAGCCAATCAGATTAAACCCTCAGCATTTCATCTGAGGCTGAAACTAAATACCCCAGCTCTAACGGCAAAGATCCTACATGACTAGAATGTGTTTGCTTCAGACACATTCTACGCCCATTTTGTCATATGATACATTCTTTAGGGTCAAGTATGTGAATGAACAGCTGAAGAAAACTGTGGAAGTGAGAAACATTGATGACAGGACTGTTTTACAAAGTGTGAATGGTGTAACACAACATCTCGCCTCTCTGTCTGAACGGTTCCTACAGAGGCCGAGTGATTGGCATTGGTGACACTGGTCTTTCGAGGACTTCTTTCACCAGGTTGCATGTTGTTAGGTCTCAGAGGGCATGCTGGTCTAGCGGTCGTAGTGTCCACCTGAAAGAAAGCATGACTTTTAAAGTGTATATTCTCTCCAGATAAAAGACCTGAGTTTGAAGACAAGTCAAGGTCCTCAAAGCCACATACCAGAACCATTTTCCATTTTCTCTTTCTCTTCTCCTTATGTTTCTTCGTGCACTCACATATTGATCTCACAAAAGACAAAATTCGTTTTCCACAGCAAAGAAATGTAATTCTTTTATTACAGAAATGTACCCAGTGAAAACAACACAACACGCTCTCTATCACTTTCAGTGCGACACGAGCCAGAATTCTATTATGGGAAAGCTGCACCAGATACAATGAAGTATTTTCAAGGGATCTTGAGGCAACAAAGTATATAAAATGCCATAAATAAATTATGGCAGACAATTTTAAGAGCATTAAAAGTTTGATCTCCTTCAGGGGAGGCCGCGGGGGACTTTTTGAAGCAGTAATTATTCATAAAAATGAAATGTCATATTAGTTTGTCCCGCTCTAATTTGATTTCACGTTGATGAATTTTTTCCGCTTTGACAGGATTCAGTGGGACAAATGTGGTGCTCTCCTCACATCATTTTCTCTAATAAAGACGCATTTGTTTGAACATACAGACGAGGAGTTCCGAACAATGACAGTAATTAAAACTGTGGAGCCAATCACTGATTATATATAACGATTATGTCTGTTGTTGCATCTGATTAAAGTGATAGAAAAAATATGAACTACGTTTTAATGGATTGATACACTCCTAAAAAGGTGTATCAATGGTTCTTAGGAGAACACTTAAAATTAATCTCTGATTGGTTTAAGTGGTTCTTGGCTACAAAACTGTTTCCTGAATATGAAACAACTAGGCGAACATTTTATTTTTCAGTTAATTTGACGTTTTGATATTTGATGTATTTAGCCCCACTCTCAGACTTAGAGCGCATTCAGTCACTTACCTCAGTCAGTAGATAGCAGCCTTGCTAATGTTAGCTTGGGATGTTTTTCATTCTTGTTATCCAGCTGAATTATTAATTTAATAAGGATGCTACAAAACAAACAAAGAACCAAATAAATCTAACATTAAATATAAATCTATGGCCATGGTAAAAAAAAAAAAAAAAAAATTTTTTTACCATACTTGCTTATAGTTACACTTAACTTACTTGCCTGTACTTAACTTACTTGAATGTTTCTTGAAGACTTCTGCTGTAATAACATACATTCTATTATATTATAATCCCAAAAAAACTGTATAAAACATACACTCTTTCAAATATTTGGATGCATATATTTTATCATAAATACAGTAAAAACATGAATATTGTGAAATATTACTACAATAAATACTAAAATAAATGTCTTCAATTTTAATATATTTTAAAATGTAATTTATTCATGTGGTGGCAAAACAGTGTCACATGATCATACAAAAGTCATTCTAATAGGCTATGCTAATTTGGCGCTGAAGAAACATTTCTTATTATTATCAACCTTGAAAACAGTTGTGCTGCTTCTCTGATGAAAAGATGGTTAAAAACTGTGTTTATTTAAATTAAACATCTTTTGTAACAATGTCTTTACTGTTTAACTTTTGACCAATTTAATGCATCCTTGCTGAATAAAAGTATTAATTCCTTTTATTAAAACCACAAACTCTTAAACAATAGTGTAAATAAATAAATGCTAAAACAGAGCTTAAACAGTGCACTTCTTTGTTTAAAAGGATACTTGGTTTTCTGGGAACATCACATAATAATAATAAATTCAGTGCCGATTTGTAATATTTCTTAACATTGTTACCAGCAGTCGGGAGCAAGAGATGTCCACAAGGTATGTATGGATGAAATGAAGTCTGAATCATCACCTTTCTGATCAGCATAAAACACCGGAGGACACTTGCATGGACTATTTATTTTAGCTTGTAATTCTCCTTCTGTTTGCCTGTTTTGCAACCACACAGTAAGCTGACTTACTTCCTTTTAAATATTGGACATTGCTTACATATCTTCATACAAGACCTGGTGTGTTTGTTTCGCATGGTGGACCACTTATACCAACTTACATTAGCACTATCCAAATCAGATAATGAGGTGAACATGGACCTGCACTGCAGTAAAAGGACACAAAGAGAACTGAGACACTATAGTGGGCTGACATGTCCTTTGAGTCCCAGACACACCTTGTTAAGGGTATTAGGATCAACATCGTGATTGATCTACATGTCAGATCGGTAAGTGAAGGTGTGGAGTCAGCTGTCCACAGCTCATTTTCCACCTGGAGGTCAATTAAGACACAGAGAGGTGAGGAAACCGCTAGGACGGGTGCCTTACAGTGCATAGACCCTAACATGGAGATCGCAACACGCACACCGCATGCATATACACACACAAACCTAGCCTCATTTGATTGTCCAATGTCACTGCATGGGGGAAGGGTTCTGTCATGATAGACAGAGTGTCTTTTCTATGAAGGTATACAGAGAAACAAAAGGAGGGGGTGGTGGATGAAAAGATAGATGAATAAAGGGTAGAGCTTCATCTTTGACTGGGCTGAAGACTGTCTGTAGTCATTCAGTACTGCCTCATTTCCCTGTAACGCGCGGGGCTTTTCTTTTTCATTAGTGGAGCTCGGAGCACACGAGGAGTCAACCGTGTAGATATTCTGACACCCCTACAGCACTCTATTTACCACAGCTCTTCAGTGATGTATCAAGGGGAACGTCTTCCCGGCATTAAATATAGATGCAGTCGGATTAACTTATCAGGAGAGAGCATGATTAATGTGAGATTACACTGGATAGCGCTGCTGCTTTTTCCATCACTGTTGGAGTAATGGACTTTGATTTGATTCAAATCATCCTTTGCCCATCAACATAAGCAGCCGCACTTAAGAGAAAGACGGGACATCGCTTGACTGCTTTGACCACACGTACAAATAATATACAGTATGCAAGTTTGAGAATAAACTTATGGTAACTTCTCTTGCTTGCCACAGGTCTAGATTGGCATTTGTTGCCCTTTAAAAACTCAGTCAAAAATATGCCCTACTGTTTGTGCTACAATTGTTTTGTTGAGGAAAGGTGTGCCATTACCTTTCCAAGTGATCTGCCTATGATTTTGACCTGCAGGTGATAAAACAAAGAAATAAACAATTTCATAAACTTACATTTAAGGAGAGACTCAAGTCATGCCTATCTAAACACTTTAGCAAACACCTTGAAGACTATCAGCAACAACACAGCATCACATCAACCACTGCTGAATCATGTTGGTGACTTTTACTGAAGGTAATGCGAGTAGCACTTGTCCGTGCAAATGTAAAAATCCAGTTTGTGAGTACTAGACATCCTAGCAAACAACTAGTATACCTTAGTAACCACCCAAAACACATTAACAACATAGCAACACCCTAACCACTGCAGAATCATGTCAACAACTTTTTAATGGACAAGTATTATCTTCAGAAAATGTAAAAATAGATTTAAGGAGGGACTCACATCATATCTAGAGATATGCAAACACCCAGAACACACTAACAACAATAAAGCAACATGTTAACTAATGCAGAATCATGTTGATTACTTTTTCTGAAGATAACGTGACTAGCACTTGACCGTATAAATGTAAAAATGCAGTTTGTAAGCACTGAACACCTTAGCAACCACTCAAAAGCACATTATCAACAACATAGCAACAACGGTAACCACTATAGAATCACTTCAACAAATTTTTCCAGACAAGTTCTACTCACATTCTTCAGAAAAGTGAAAATCTAGTTTGAATCTAGAAAATCAGTACTGAACGTCCTAACAACCATCTAGCTTACCTTAGTAACCACCCAAAACATCTTAACAACCACATAGCAGCATGCTAACCACTCATCCTAGCTACAGCTCATACCATTCTAGCATCATGACTCACATTTTCTGCCGAACATGTAAATAATCTAGTTTGTGAGAACTGAACATTTTAGCAATCACCTACTGTAGCATTCCTCCCAAAACAAATTAACAACCACATAGCAGCATGCTAACCAATCAAACAATCATGGCGGAAACTTTCGCAAAATACCACTTTTTCCCATAAAAATGAGTAGTACTTGTCCCTGCAAAGTAAAATCTAGTTTGTGAGTACTGAACATCCTAGCAATTGCCCTGAACAGTCTAGAAGCCACATAGTTTGCTAAACTAGATGCTAAATCAGTCAGAACTTTTATAGAGGCAAGTACCACCAAAAATGCAAAAACCTTTTTTTTATTACGGTTGTAAAGTTAAAATAGTACAAGATATTCTTTAAACAAGAGTAATTTTTTAAGTTACCACAGTTTTATTTCAGTGTTTTGATATGGTTATTTTCCACAAAAGACCTTTTTTACTGTAGAGACCATGAAAGGTGCAAAATGAACATGACCCATGTTGTGGTGCAAAAAAAAAAAAAAAGCCCAATAACCTGACCAGTCCATGACCACCTCACTTATTTTACTTGCTCTCTGCACCTTAAGATATACATCACAAGTCTACGTGTGCATATCAAATTTCACACCATCAATAAATTGCTGGACCAGAGTATTGATATTTTCTGGCCTGGTCCCGTTTTGCCTCCTTTCTCCTTGAGAGAGACACCTGCAAAGGGTTAAACCCTCCCCCCTGTTCTGCCCCGTGCCACTGCGTCTCTCTCGCTCCCTCACTCACTGTGTCTCCCTGCATCCATTTGCAAATGATCTCGCTTGTCTGCATATTGTCACTTGCAGCCTGCCCACACATTCATCAACTGTCGGCCGGCTCGCCGCGCACTCCCCGCGCCCTCTACACTTAATTGTTCCCACTCTGACCTGGGAGAATAGAGAATGATGTTTCCCTCATTCGTGCCGGTGCAGGGCGAGGAGAATTAACAACTCTGTGGGGATGGCCGAGCTGTGGTACGGTCGGTCAGGCTCTCCCCTCACCCCCTCTTTGTGTTTCTGGGGCACGATCCTATACAGTACCCTATTACCGGAGGCAGGCGAAGATTCACTAGCCGCAGGAAGAAACGAGACCGATAAGATAGGTGGAGACCTTCCATAGGCCGCAAGTTGCAGATGTAGTCAAGATATATCTGTATAGACAAATGGATACTAACTATCAAGATTTTAGGTTAAACTTTGTATGTCTGTATAAGAGAAAATGTGTAATTTTACAATTTAACCATAAATAGTTCATTAAAAAAGTTGGGTGTTGAAGGTTCTTTATGTAACCATAAATGCAGATAAATTACCTTTACTTTTAAGAGTGTAGCATGCTATTCTGAATTCAGCCATTTTGTTCCACCACAGTTAAGCCCCACAGCATAGGCGATAACTACCCATACATGTTTGTTTAATAATTGCTCTAATTCTATGAGAACAGGAAAGTCAACACCACAGCTATAACGACAATGACACAGAGGAACGATATCACTGGAATCCTTTTCAGAACAATTTTTTTAACAATAAAAACATTAACAGCCAATCAGAATACACCCAACTTTAAAGCGCTCAAATATTTAACGTGGCAGATGTCATGCTACAAACTGCATCAAGCTCTTATATGTTATCATCTATTGGTATGAACGATTATATATCTATCATTATTGGTGGGAACGAACTTTAAGGGCTGTTCACACAAGACGTGTTGTTGTGTCCATCTATTAATTTAATTGCCTTTGCTTGTAAACATGCGCTAGATCAGTATTTACATGCTGTAAACATGCGCATAGATCAACCAGAGGACTGTGGACCCTTATAGCGATCCTTGACGTAATGTCAGAGCGGCAGCATAAAATATAAAAGAGTATGTCGTAAAAGTATGCATATTTTGACATGACACTTTCCATAATTTATATAGCCAATATAACTGTTAAAAAACAACTTGAATATTGGACAAATCAACTAGTGAATTATATTAGTCATAAAGGGATTGATGCCAGTCAGGTGATTTTGTTCTGGGGTCCGGTGAGAATGGTTTGAAATATAGGGGTCCAGTACTCAAATAAATGTTGAAAAGTTCACTGTGCTAGATGGACCTATTTAAACTTTCTATGTGCCTTGCCATTTTTTTAGCATCCTGTGTTACAAGCGCCATGTTTTTAATATGCTGTTACAAGTTAAACACTTAAAATACATCAAATAACACCTGCTTTTGGTTGTTGCACTGCATCAATCGGTTTCATTGTGTGAACAACCCCCACATGCAAAATATGTAATGTCTTAACTTGTTTAATGCTTATTAAATCACATTGCAGGACTCTCACTTCATAAAGCATAACTGTTTTTTTTTTTAATGAATGTGTGAATTAATGACCAGTCGTTTGCAAAGTTGAGCCCAATTAAGTATTTTTTAATGAATTTTAAAATGTAATACTAATTATACCAATTAAATCATTTTGAAATGGTATTTGTTGGGTCCACATTTCTCATTTCGGTACATGTGAATTTCCTTCACTCACAATGCACAACAATTTTTTACATTTGCACATTTTACTAGATAATTAACAATTATAGACCAAATCAATGTTCTTCGCCGTCTAAGAGAATAAAAAAAAAAAAATTTGTCTGGCCTTTTTCATTGAGGACAGTAAAATTGCATGTCATGTCATCCGCCTATCCAAATATATAACCATCGTGTCTGGTGGGGCCCCTGCTCTGTTCCGGCGACGAGAGGTCAGTTCGCGTATGCGTGTCACAGACGAGCGCTCCAGGAACACAGGAACGTCACACTCAATGGATTTATGGCTTCTTATCAGCATGCCATTTGCATTTGCGAGGAGATCTGCAGCACAGGCCCATTTTCTCCGTCTGGATAGCGGAGCGACCTCCACCGGTGCCCAGGGGCTCCTCAATGCATCACTCTCTCCCTCCTTCGGCTGCTAAACATTCCCACTGCATTAGCTGAAGACAAGACATCAATTATACATGCCGTGGTTTCACTGTTGCAAAATACTATTTCCAGTTGGCTTAAATAGGATTAAAAATTAAATATCGCTTGCTGAAAAGGAATATGAAATCAGCTTGAACTTCTGCTACTTTCAAGCAGGACGTTTGGGGCCAGTGCAGAGCAAAGGGCCTGTTTTGGGCGAGCCGCCTGCGTGTGTTGTCCGTGTGATGGCAAAAAGGAAAGACTTTTAATTAGCGGTTTTTGGTCTAGCAAATATTTACCCAAGCATCTCACAAACAAGTGCTTTTAAAAGTTTGATTTAAAGCAGCCCTAACAGATGGTGAACCAGGCGCTGGCGCATAGCCGAGTTTCAGTGTGACCACAGGGTACCATTGCATATGTTATCTAAGAAGAAAAAAGACGCTAATATTGGTATCAGTGCAGCCATTAAAATCTTAAACAGCATATTCAGGGCTACAGCATGTGGAAGCATCGAAACTACCTCGCTTAAGAAAAAAAGTGCATACCCACCACCAAATGTTCTTCACACTTTTCTTCATGAACTCAACCTCTCTTCCATCCACATGTCAGTTCCATAAAGAGCAGAGGTCGAAAGTGGTGTGGGCTGGTCACGCCAGGCCAGTCCTGATGGCTCATCCCCAGACCTTCCTCGTCAATTATGAATAGCTACTTCCATTACGAGAACCACTTCTGCTTTAAGGGCACACTTGCTCAAAGGAAAGAACGCTTTGGCAGTCATCTTAGACTCAAGTGTTTTTATATATAAATCTCTCATTTTTCATACAAATACTAATGTCAAAGGTCAATTTTCAATTAAAAACGAAGTAACGTGCACAGATAACTATAAATAAGCAAAGCAATTGGTTCAATTGGTGTGGTTTAGGTAAGGAACACCAATCCAACCAAGGCAGACTATTTAGTATAACCAGTTTGAAAGCAGTTACAACTGTTTTTTGCAATTTCATTCGGTGGCTCTAGAGTAGTAGTTATTTTTATCACCATGTCAGCATCTTTATGGCAAAATAGTTGCAATAATGCAAGTTACATAAACACAAAATAAAAACCAAGCTTATATTATATTATTATAGTATAACCTAGATTATATTATTAGATTTTTTTAAATTAACATATGATAAAAAATTCTATGTACTTCATTTAAAAAATTCTACTTGCACTAAAACCGAGACAGTCCAATAATTAAAAAAAAAAAAAAATTTCAGCTGCAAAGTCAACAGTCAAAATCCACTGTTGTAATAAAGTCAGCATAAAACAGAAACTTAGGGCAGGATTTGGTTTTGCCATTTCAGGGGGAGGGAAAGTTAATATTTTTGATTAAAGACTGCGAGCACAAACTAATTAAAATTTATATATATGTGTGTGTGTGTGTGTATATGTATGCATGTATGTATATATATATATATATATATATATATAAT
>NW_015624419.1:390388-431549 GCF_001515625.1 Sinocyclocheilus rhinocerous | reverse complement strand
ATATATATATATATATATATATATATATATATATAATTAAAAATACATTATAATAAACACTGCAAAATTTCATTTAAAAAATGCCAATTTTTATTTCATGGTGACTTTAATATACATTCTGTTCTAACTGTGAACTATTTATTAGTGAGCTTAGTTTTTGTTTTGTTTTTTATCATAATGCAAAAACTTGCTTTAGCTCCAAAAATACTTTCCTTTTCTTCTAAAATCACCCAGTCTTCTTATTATTCAATGTGTCCCAAAAAAACAAAACAAACAAACAAAAAAACACTTCACAAGCCAATCAATTCCCAATAGATAAAATCAAGTCCTTTCCCAACTGCTTTTGCGAACATAGTTTCATGTTGACTTTAAAGCTGTCACCCTTATTTCTGAAATGGCCTGTAATACACAGCATAGAGTGTGGACACTTGAAAAACAAAGCTCGTACTTCAAAGTAGGTAGATGTCTTTCTGGGGGGCAACAGACATTAGCCATTTTAATTGAACTGCGTCTATAAAAATTACTAAGACAATATAAACACTGCCCTCCTAAAACCCTCATATATATACACTCACTTGTTTGACATACAAAGGGTAGCGTGGTCAGAGGAAGCCGCAGCTACTACATGAAGTTACACTTCAGAAGAAAACGAAAAAAAAAAAAAACGTAACAGTGATCACTTTAAAGGGTGGGAGAACACAAGACAGTTTCTCTGTGATGATTGTTCAAGGGCACTTTATAAATATGACCGTTAACACTTTCTAGCCATGTGTCATTTTAACTAAGCCCAAGCTGAGAAACCACAGACCGGAAGTCATGCATGCTGAAGTATTCTCATACAAGAACAAAATTGCTTTCTTTCACCTGCGCGGCCTTTGCCTCAACTGGAGACCGTTTCCGACCACCTAATGTCTCACATACCAAACTGTTTGCAGAGGTAGCTTAGCACTTAAAATACAAACAAGAGGGTCTTCCCACGGGTAGAAAAGTACAAGATACCAATAACCCTCGATTCAAGGCAGACACTGTGTGAACTGCAGAGCTGCTCTTCTCAAGAGTAACAAGGCCAGACACTGGTTCAGCATTAGAAGACCTGAGTAGCTTAAAAGACAGATCTGACTACAAGCAGAAAGCATTCACAAGACAACTTTCCCACTTTGCATTAAGTGCTGACTCTGAGGCATAAGACAGAATTTAAAACTACGAAGGGGCATCTTTTACCCTCATTCTTAAAAATAAAAGGTTCACTGGTTGTTAGAAGACAGTGTTGTAATGGAGATCCGCTCCATTACATTTCAAGACCCCGAGTATGTTAAGTTGGACAGTTTTAACTCGGAGTCAAAATCAAGACCATGAATATATTACAGGATGGATTCAAGACCTACAACACAAAGAACCTCCTTCTTCTCAAAAACAATTTTTGCTGAATATGGGTTGTTGAGTTGCTATATGGATATTTCGGGGATTTAAAGTTTTTTTTTTTGACATTATAGTTACATTTGCGTTATTCTAGGTCTCATTGAATAACTGAAGCACTCTTGGGTTCTTCGAAGCACCAGCGGGGTCCAAATGTCTGAGGCCGCTTTTTAGCATTTATACCTGGAAATATAGTTTTAAAGAAAGTAAAAATCACATAAAATTACAGAATATTTTGCACTATTGCTTTATCATTGATCGTGACTCTTTGTATAGACAATCAGTTCTTCTTGCTTCCATTGAAGCACAAAATGCTCTTTAGATCATTTTTAAATAATGGAGAACATTAGCATCTGGCTTTACACAAACTTGAGGAGTTAATGCAGCTCGAGTGTTGCTGTCGTTAAAGCAAAATGAGAGACAAACCAAATACATTCGTAAGTTTATTTCAACGTAATTCACCTATGCAAATTTTGTTAGAATGCAAAAGCGACTTCCACTAGCAGTCTCAGATTCTGGATCTCATTGTAGATGGTTTTCTAAAGACCCATACAACTTGTATGGCAGCGAGCTGAAAATCCCTTTATGGAACATTTATTTCTAAGAGCGCAGTGGATGGGAACTCGACCACTTAACGTGCATGGAAATGTGACCCCTCAACCTTCGAAGACAGCCCCCCTCTCTCAAGTACGGCACATGTATTGGTAAATACTTGCATGACAATGGGTTCTCCGCCTGACGGCATTCTATATTAATAGAAGCGCTGTGTATTATTCATAGGCAGAATTACTTTGGTGGCACGGTCCCAGGCCAAAGGGAGCTCCATGCACTCCTGCTCTCAACCCTGACATGAGGAATACTAACAATACCGGACATGTGCAGGGCTGCCCGAGTTTACCACTGCCCACACTATCGCCCATTATAATAATCTATTCAAGGATTAAAGGGGTTTTATCTTGAAGCCCATGAATAATGAATGTGGAATTTCAAAATTTAATTGCCCCGAATTAAATGATTCAAGATAATGTTTCTTTTATAAATTTGTAATGGGGCTTGGGGGGCAAAGAATGAAAAAATACATTAAATAAAACCTTCTCTTTTTTTCCTCCCTGCAAATGAAACGAAGAATGAAAGGACAATGGACGAGTGCCCTTACGTCTCCTAATGGGGATTTTAAAAAAAGGCCCTCTTAAAGACAGATAGACAGGTCAAAGATTTGAAGAAAAGCACTCCACCTTATTTGACTCAGGTGAAAAATGCACAGAACTTTAATCTTGAACTTGTCATTGTAGACAGACTCTAATGGCTCTTACCTACACAGTTGTACTGACGCACTGGGAGTCAGTGCAATCCACTGTGTATTTTCTTTATGGCTAGATCACATTAAAGATTTGAGAATAAGTGTATTAAAGCTGATAGCTTTCCAAAGCTATAAATCTATATACAGAAGCAGCAAGAACAAGTGACAGACTTCCATACAATCATCATCTTTCAACATCATAAACCATTCTGAACAGTATATTATTGAACAGTGCTGTTTAGTTGGGCAGAACACTTGAACTGAAATGTCATTTCCATTTCTGTATTCCATTGCCATGTACACAACTTCAAAAGGATAACAAAACATTGGGGGCATATTCTGATATTTTGATTAATTTCTCAAAAACCCAAGTCATTTCTGATGGCTCATGTGACTGGGTAGAGGAACACTGCTCTATAATTTAATAATTATTTCACACAAAAATTGTAATTATTTACTTACCCTCATATTATATCCTATATATTATGTTAAAAAGCTGTGCTGAAAAGCTTTAAAAAAAAAAATCTATATTCAAAGTCTTCCGAAGCCATATGATAGCTTCATATGAGGAAGAGATGCAAGATTATCAGTAAATAATTGCTTAGCTTTGGGTAAATAACTGACCAAACTGCATCATATAGCTTTTAAAAGACTTAGAATACAGTGCTCAATAAATAAATAACAATAGACAGATCTGCAACAACATTCGGGTGAGTGAATAATGGTAGATTTCTCATGTTTGGGTGAAATATTTCTTTAATTAATAGCCCCCAATGTTTTGTTATTTAAAAGCTGACAGGAACAGAGTTTTGCCTTGTGGGTGATGCACATCTTCATCCTGGATCAATGTTTCTGTATCTGGAATCCAACTAAATGCCATTCGTTAAGGCTTAAAGATGACCACAACAGTTGCATGACAAATGCGAGAGATCATTTTGGTGTTGCAGTGAATACTTGCATAAAAATAAGGAAAACAAAAATAGATTTCCCAAAGATCACGTACTGTATGAGAGAAGTTAGTCACTGCAAAGTGTTTCATAAGCACAGAAGGATTAAAACGAATATATATGAAGAACAATGAAGAGTGAATGGCTTTAACACACAAACCTTGAATTACATTCAGAGCAAAAAGTAACCACATGGTCACCAACAACCTCTTATCCTCTGGTTCAAAACCAAAAATAATGCTCACTTTGAGAATGCACTGACTGTTCTCTGAAGTGCATGAAAATATATACTTTTTTTTGGGACTGACGTCTTTCAGTAACCTTACTTTTTATGCGAGTAGAGTAACTAGCGTGCAGCGAGGCAGTTATGAACTCTTTACTGATCGATGTCAGAACATAAGAGTAATGATTGTCAAGCAGCACTAAACGTCAAGCGCGTTTCTGGCATGATCTACAGCAACGGCTGGTTAAAGAGAAGTCAAATTCCCAGTCAGCATTTTAGACGAGTAAACAGAAACATCCTTGGCAACGTTACCATGTTAAAGTCTGATATATATTTTTTTCTTTCATTTTGTGAAGTCCGAGAAAGCCTTCATCTAGATGGGAGTCTATATGATTGGCTACTTCCTCACCTTGCTACCACCTTTTACTGGCAGGACGAGCGAAGCTACTACAAAAGAAACCAAATGTGGCACTGATAAAATCTCCAACAAAACAAAATCAAAACAAACAACAGGCTTCTTATAGCTTGAGCTAGCTCATACTTAAGCTGCATTTAATAATAATAATAAAAAAAAAACGTTTAAACTGAAATCCACTGCTTTAGTTTAGAAAGCTTTTGCTCCTATTTGTGAGTCTCTTAAACGAAAATAAATAAATAGCAGGAACTAAGATTGCCACCGTGCGCTGGTTATGACTACTTGCCGCCATCTTTTGGTTCACCTTCAGTTCGTTTGGTACTCGGGTCGTGCTTCTCAACCTTACTCTCTTTCACCACCGCATCACCTCCTGGAGGATCCTCTTGAGTACCATTGAGATCTTTACACTGGCTGTTAAGAACGGGCGTCTTGGAGGAGTCCACGCAGGCAGCGTCCGGCTTGATTTGAGCCAGGTTCATCTCCTCCTGAACACTCTCGTCTTCTTCTTCCAGTTTGCGCAGGATTATGGGGAGTTTAGCATCTGCGTTCTCCAAAAGGGCGATGTCGCTTTCTTCGTACAGTGGCAGCGGGGTCCCTTCGTCCAGCTGTTTCTGGAAGTGCAGGCGCTTGGCCCGACAGCAGGACACAGCGCGCTCCAAAATCTCTTTCTCCGCCAGCCGTAGCTTTATAGCAATGCGGGAGTGCAGGGACAGGTCAGGCTTCTCCAGCATGGAGCGGTCCTCCTGAACATGACAACAACAGAGATCTTAAACCAATAACGATTGGTTAACATGATCATTATTGTTAACCAATCGGAAACAAAATGGCTTGATTACAAAATCAGTTTATGACAAAACTATCTGCAGTTACTGTTGTAAGAAACAGAAAGTTTCATTCTAAATTGACAGAAAAGTCATTCCACATTTTGGCTCAATGTTTTCTTTTGAACAAAAAGCAAATACGAAAAGTGTGCATGCACAAATATAATATGCATGAATGCAGAATATGCTATATTGTTCTATTCATACACATATTTAGTGCTGTCAAACGATTAAATCGCATCCAAAATAAGTTTTTGTTTAAATACGTGTGTACTGTGTATATTTATTATGTATAAAAATACACACACATGCATGTATATATTTAAGAAAAATTTTATATTTGTATATTAAATAATTTATATACAATATATATTCTATAAATATATACATGTAAATATTTTCAAAATATATACTGTATGAGAGTGTACACAGTACACACACATATATTATGTAAAAAAAACACTTATTTTGGATGCGATTAATCACGGATTAATCGTTTGACAAAATTTGTGTGTGTGTGTGTGTGTGTATAGTCAAACCAAAATGTATTCACACACTATTATAACATTTCTCACATTATCACAGTTTATTCACTATAGTTTAGAAAATGGTAATAAAATATGACAAGAGTTTAGAGTTAAACTGTGTCAGAACAAATTAATCTTGCTAATGTCAGATAACTTTGATAGAAAGTTATGTAATGAATTAGGCTGAATAGCTGTCAGCTGTTAAATTTAAGTACACAATTATATAATACCAATTACCAAGCAATGCTTCATTTAGTTCAGTCTGTGGTGTAAAAAGGTTGCATTACCAATGAAAGAAAAACACTTAAGCAAAACATGGTCAGTTCAAAGTGTCTGAATAATTTTTGGTCCCAAATTTGTATCAATTTTACTGGTAGTCCACTCTATGAAGAATTTTTGGGTATAATATGTCAGTTTCCTTTATTTTGCTATCCTCACTTACATAAATGAACTAAAGTGTCCTGCACCCACTAGTAAAAAAATATCAAAAATTGTATCTGGTGTCTGAATAATTTCTGGTTTGACGCTATGTACAAAACTATATAGCATATTTTGTATTCACAGAAAAAAAAGCAGGACTCTTTTGTTAGGGTTATGGTAAAGTTATAAAATGTTTAACTATATGTAAAAACAATAGAAGTCTATGCATTGTCCTCATTTAGATAGCTAAGTAAATGTGTGTGTGCGCATTTGTACATATGTATTAGATGTTATTCAGTAAGGACTCATTAAATTGATCAAAAGTAAATACATTTATGTTCTTTTTCAAATACATGCTGTTCTTTTGAACTTTAATTGTCAAAGAATCCTGAAAAAAACCCAAAAATATGTTAAGAAATATTTCTCGAGCAGCAAATAGAAGAATGTTTCTACCTTTGTTCTCTATGCAACTAAACTTTTTAAACTATTTAAAGATGTTTTATAAAATCTGTGTGAAAGTTCAAAGATTGTTTGCCATTCTTCCAGCACCTCTGAGGACGTCTTGTATGTTTTGAGAAGCAGCGCAGCCCGTGTTTCCAGGAACGTCCACAGCTTGATTTCGTTCTCCCAGCTGACAGGGATTTCAGTGTTGCCCAGGGTGAAGATCTTGTTGATGGCGTGATCGCCCACCAGGTAGTCCCTGAGTTCCTCTGCAATCAGAAACGCACACCTCTCTGGTTAAGGGAGTAATCTGCCGTGCTAGTGAGCCGGCAGGTCTGATCTGCGGCGATTATGTAAGGTATGATTACACGGCTGCTAACGAGATGAAAGGGCTTGCCGAACGAGTGCTTTGCTCGTGCACACCGCTGAATCCTGTCACACTAGTAAAATAGAAGCCCCCAGCACAGGGGCTTCGCTTCGTTTAAAAATTAACATTAAAATTCTGAATAATGTATCAGCTCAGACTTAAGAGGTCTTGCCAGAGGACATGGCCTTGCTTTATGGGATTTATGACAAAAACTTCTCCTACATAGATGCTTATTAATATTTCACTGACTCTGGATCAGTCCTTCCACACATCTGCCGCACTGTCTTGATCAATTAGACACCCGAGGGACACTTGTTTAGGCTTTGTTGTCCTGACTAGTTTAATGTAAGAATGTGATATGAAATACGGCATCTCATTTCCTGTTTTATGGCCCACAGGTACCTTAGTGCCAGACGTGAAGGCATCGGGACAAACAACGATTCTTACCTTCAGTCATGCAGAAGACACGCAGGAAGGCCAGGAGCTGAGCCGATATGGGCGGCTCGCTGCAGTGCAGGGCAAAGATACTGGACCTGAGGAGCAGAAGAACCGGAGAGGGTTCAAAGCAGGGTGTTACTTCAACTGACTTCCCCCCCCACCTCTCTCAAATTAAACCCCAATTAACTCCAGCGGAACCGGCAGGTGCTAATGGAAGCCTCCTGCCTGCACGAGACCACGGCGCTGCTCCCCGTCGCATGACAACTGATTGATCTGAAGCGATGAGAGGCCACTGAACTTGATGCATTTTTAAAAACACGCTCAATCATTTATAATTTACCGTTTAATTACTGGAGAATATATATGGCCTCTTCCTGTCTGCCTTACAGTGGGATGAAAAGGAGCATCTCGGCTATGACCTGAATCAAAGGGTAATTTCATATGGGCCTGTGTGGATTTTGTTTTGGAGACTTAAAGGATATTGATCTGTGTGACAGAAAATTCACTGATAGTATTATGCCACAAAAGAGGTTTTACAGCACTGTAATTCTGTTACACCTGGATGATGATTCCTGCAGCAGTATGACTCTACAGGGGGGATTGAAAGGGATGTTAACATGAGAAAACCTTACACATTAAAGATTACAGCTACAGAAAGAAAAGAAAAAAAAAAAAATTTTATGGGAAAAAAAATTACATGTAAACTCCCCTCCAGAATTACTGCCACCCTCTAGAAAAACACACCTAAATAATACCAAATAAATAAATAAAATCGATGTCATTATCAATTAATAATAATACTAAAAATAGTTATAATAAAAAAAGATTAAAAAAAAAAAATTATTATTATTATTTCTTTTTTTTTAATCATATAGCAGTTCTCCAAGTAAAGTTATTAGCCAATTTTTGTCTTTAAGTGGCTATTCAAATTTCCTATTCACTTAGTTATAATCATATGATGACACTTTTTCATGGCTCATCTAAAGCAAATAATTCTTGAGGGCATTGTAGCTCAAGTAGTGCTATGAAGAGCGGCTCATTGTCAGAATTATTATCAGCAAAAAATAAAGAGAATGAGGTACAATTATGAGGTCTAATGGGTTTTCATGGAATTAAAACTAGACTGAACACTACAGAAATAATGGGAAAAAAAAAGAAAAGCTACAAAAGAAAAACAAACATCTGACTCAACGTGCATCATGTGGTTTGTCATTCCTGTACAGGATACTCACGCAGGAATCCCAGCACGAGCCAGAACCTCGGCCTTCATGGCATACAAACGTTCGCTCTTGCTCACACCCAGCTTAATCTTCACGCGGTCGTGTGCGTTGTCCTCAAAGAAGAAACCATTGTGGATCACAAACTCTGCATTGGATCTTGTACCATAGAATATGTAGATCTGAGGGGAGAGAAACCGGAAAACTTTTATAAGTTTTATAGTTATGGCATAACTACGACACATTACTACAGTAACACATAAATGAGTATAAGCACTGCCCTTCATTTCATGGACTCATGGATGCACAGGTCTATGGGAACGGATGTGATATTAATCAGTGGCAATTTAGCCCTGAAAACTTCCTTCCCATACTACTGTCCTTTCAAACACTGCTCACGTCTTCCGCTCAACAGTACATCCCCAACATTTACAGATAGTGCTGTGCAAAGAGAGTGTGAAAGAGAGAGATAAAACATAGTGCTGGAGAGAAAGAGAGGGGGCGAGAAAAGCACAGTTCAATTCTGTTCTCAGCCTCTCCACATTGAGTTCCGGCCCAGTGTGAAATCAGCAGCAGGAATCAGGGATCAAATGGCTCTGTACGGAGCGACGCTCCAGAAACGGCCCATCCTACTCCCCCCCCCAACGTTTTTCCGAGTCTCACACACCGGCCCCCGCACTCTCTTTCTTCTTCCACTGGCTGTCTCTGCAAATCTTATCAAATAATTCACATTCTGGAGGGGGGGGTGGGGGTGTATACCTGGCCTGTCACTGTGTGCCCCGCATATCCGCTCTCCCCATGGTTGGATCTGAATGCCTCCACTCTGATATTACCCCCCGGGCCTCCATAATGGCCGCTGGCTGATAAATGCATCACGGAAGCACAAGCATACAGCAATAGCACTGAGGTGAAAGTGCGCGAATAGAAATGGAAAATGTACAAGTGCATTAGGTGGACAGAGCACGAAAATCCACACGCTGATTATGTCAATCACATGGGAAGACGTGATATTGTCGGAGATATTCTGCTGTAAAGACTAATGGTCACCCTAATTGTGATCTTAAGATGGTTGAGCTTCTGTGATAGTGTTGTAAGTCTCACCTGTTCACCCTCTTTGTAGTCTTTGAGAGCCACACATTCGCATCGGTCATCCTCTAGATTGTAGCCAGTCGTAATCTAGAACAGAACAGAACAGAACAGGTTTTGTTCATATTTGAGTAACTTAATATACTCCTGAGGTGTATTTTACAACATTTTGGACACCTTAGCACAGTCCATTTGTTATCAGACCATCAGCCATAAATGGTCAGCACAAACTTTTTTGCTACTTGAACATAAAATGTAATATTATGTAATAATATTTTATGTAATAACATGTAAAATATAATTACCACATTAAAGGGTAATTATGAACATTTAGGAATCACAACTGCAAGGCTAGTTTATGAAATATTTCTGTGGGTAAGAATAAGATAAATAAAACAAAACAACAGGGCAAATCCAACAAATAAACGCCACTTATTAAAAGTTATAGTCAACCTATTAAAATAACACACCCTAGCAAATACAATCCTTCACTATTAAATCTCTTAAAATCTTCAGAAATCAACTAAATCAAATAAACGGAGTAAATTGTCCGAAAAACACCGCTGGAACACATAGAATGTGTTTTTATTAAACCTTAACCATGGGATTACCAGAAAACCATTTCATTACACATTTTAATGACCGTGATTTTCAATGCACATGATAATTGGAAACAAAACTTCGTTTTAGGATATAAGTGCATTACAGAATCATATGAACAGAGGCGATATATTGCTCTGTGGCAAGAGCTACAAAGTGCAATCAAAGACAAATTATCCAAATAAATATAAAAGATCCCTTGGGATGATGGCATAATCTACCGAAAAATCACATTAGATGTTCTTGCATTCCTTAAAAGTAAGTGTTTTTTTTCCTGTACTTCAAGACTGCAATACAAGTGAAAGCACTGTAAACATCCATGTCATGCAGGAATTTATAGAAAAATGGTTCAACTGAATTGGTTGCAAAAGCTTTCTGCTACTCATAAATTATTTTTGATGGGGAGCTCGGTGTTCATTCTGAAGCAGCGCTGCAAACTCACCAGGCCATTGGTGTGGTTGCTCATGTCCCAGAGAGGGATGAGGGCCAGTGTGACCCGACTTCCGTCTGCTGTAGGAATCTGGTTCTGACGGGTCATCACAGAGGACACTGCCCACCTGATATACAAATGTCATTGCTTCATTACAGATTCAAAACTGGTGCAATATTTGTAACAGACACAAAACTGGTTGAAATAATGGATAATTTCTGGGTCATTTCAAAGTATTGTCTTTGCATTTGATCTACTAAAACTGCTGAACATGTTAAAGGGAAATATAATGGGGAAAACAGGATTTCTCTTGCTCTTTTAAAATCTTTTTGAGTTTAATGTACACCCAAAACAAAATTGCCTTCCCAGTCCACCCAGAACATGTATATAGACACTAATCTGCAAAAACAGGTCATTCAAATCTTCATGGCATTTACATCACCACCCTCACCATCTCTAGCTAGAATGTTTAGCAAATGATACATTTTATTTATTTATTTGTTACTGTAGATTAATTGATCACCACAAGACAAGTAATGTGTGCTAACAAAATAAACATTCAGTTCTGATGTTCATTTTTCATGCAAAAAGGTTAACCAATCAAAACAGGGGTCATTTGCTTATTAGAATTATTAAATGTACAAGAGTAAAAATGGCCTGTTTAATTCTTAAAGCCAAAGCAAGGGTGGAAAATGGTCATAAAACTATCTTATTACATTACAAGTGAACTTCAGAGAAAATATTTTTAAAAAGTACATAATATAGCTGCTTTAATAGTCTGCATATTAGGCAATAAAATTACCTTAGATCTGATTTGTCCTGAAGAAAAAAAAAAAGGTCTTATCTAGTCTAAATAATCTGGACGACGTAATTTATTAAAAGAAACTTCATGAAGTCCACCGAAGACAACATTAGCTGTGACAAGACGCTATTTCATTCTCTTCACACATTACCCAACGAGAGCACAGACTTGCATCATATTCAACAATCTGAAGATGAAAGGGGACCAATGATAAATTATTCCTTCACAGATAATTTGGTGCTAATGAAAGAACAATGTGAACAAACGCCTCATTTTTAAAGGCCATCGCGTAGCCCTACAACCAACCTACGGCTCGTCTTCCTGTTCTTTTCTTTTTTTGAACCTCAGCAGGGAAGAGAAGTTCCACTTTTTTTTAACATGGTAGGACATATCAACCAACCTGTAGTCGTCAAAGGTAAAAGCATCCTTCAAGGGCAGTTTGCTGGCATTCGGATGAGTCTGGGAATTGAAGATGAAGAACACAGAGTGGAGGGAAGGAAAAAGGAGAAAAGAGAGAGTAAAGGACAAGAGAGAAGGAGATATGGAGGTAGAGGGGGAAAGGAGGAAAGAAAGAGAGAGCAAGAAAGAAAAAAAAAAAAACACAAATCAGTCAGTGGAATTTCATTATGTGGCTGCCTAACAGATCCTAACAAGAGTGTAGCCAGGCAGAGAGCGTCCAGTGGTGCTATGCAAGGATCATGGTGGCATTAGCCCCCCATACATCACTGTCAACTTAATTTGTTGTGCCCAGCAGCCGTCATAAATCTGCTTCATCAATTTGTGTGACAGAGAGCCACTGGTGCCACAGAAATCTACATTTAAAGCCACAGACTCGCTCCCTCCAAGGGCTCATTTGCAGCGGGTGTCATGGAGAGGGAAAAAAAAAGCTACAATCCCGTAGAAAGAAAAAAAAAGTAGGGAGCAAAGAATGCCAGGGTCTAATTCAGCCGGCCCGTAGCACCCTCCTGAACATGCAAAATGAGCCATAAAAATAGACGTAGGTATGAAGCTGAGAGTGAAGGATATTCTTCTTTTCCCCCACAGGTGCTCTCACGGCTGTGTGTGTGGCGTTTGTCCTGTGAAATGAAGCACTGTACTCCACAATGAGGTACCGTGCAAACCGTAATGGTGCTGATATGTATATAACACAATACATCAAAAAGCTTGTGCTCGAATATCATAATCACGACACAAAATGAGTGATAAAATTGCCCAACAGACACTGGAACCAAAACAACAAAAGAAAAAGTGAACTTGGCAGACTTCAAAAGACAAATCACTTACAGATCTGAATACAAAATAACGTCCTTAATAAAAACATATCTGCGACATGAAGATTTCAACTAAGTTTTTTTTTTTTTAAAGATTCTGCTCAACATAGCTAATCCGTTACAGTGAATGTTAAATCAACATCCAGCAATTGTTTGAAAATGTCATTCTCAAATGACAAACAACTGACCATGGCTTGATGAAAAGCTGATAATTAAATGATTAAAAAAAAAAAAAAAAAAAAAAAAATAAAAAAAAAAAAAAAAAAAAATAATAATAATGTTTTTTTTTTTTAAATAACACTTTCCACACAAAATGAAATATTTTATTAGTTTACCTGCATGTCATGTGGCAATTAACCAAACAAAGAACCGTGAACGTGAATATTTTGTTAAATTATTAAAATATTAACATAAAATCTCAGGGGATACTTTAAATACTAGTAAATATTTTAGTTCAAAGAGGTTCCGCTGACACAAAAAAAAGGGGAATCCCTGCAGTAACCAATCAAGACTCATTAAGCTTGAACAGTACAAAAAAATTCAGTGAATAGTAATATAAATTATAATGTTTGTCATTATTGCATGACATCAGAAGACTT
The DNA here is from genome assembly GCF_001515625.1 of Sinocyclocheilus rhinocerous. Classification (NCBI taxonomy): domain Eukaryota; kingdom Metazoa; phylum Chordata; class Actinopteri; order Cypriniformes; family Cyprinidae; genus Sinocyclocheilus; species Sinocyclocheilus rhinocerous. The sequence goes on along the minus strand of NW_015624419.1, from coordinate 418,229 downwards.
CTTTTATGGTGCTTTTAAATTCATGCTACAAGCTTTTGTTGTATGGAAAAGAGCAGAATGAACACCGCATACCATCTCCTTTTGTGTTCCATGGAAAAAAAAGTCATACAGGTTTGGAATGACAACAAGGTGAGTTAATGACAGTTTTTTTTTTTGAAGGATCCTTTCAAATACAATGCGAAGGTTTCCAGGTAATGCGCTCCTTCACAGATGTCTCAGAGACGTATGTGTGCTTACTGGAAAGGGGGCGCAAACTCCTTCTGTCAACCAAGTTGCACCATTAGGCTCGCAAACTGAGGAATAAAAGCATGAAATGCAAGCGCTCAGAAGTAGTGGCTAACTTTTATCTTCCACGTCTCTCCCCATTAATCAACTTCTCTGACACTAATTGAGCCCTGTATTCCCCCTCGCTGCTCTAGAACCCACACACACTTAGCGAAGACGGTGAAACCATGTGGCCACATCATATCTTTACCTGTGACTCAGTGTGTCGGAAGAGTACAGTCCAGTTTTGACATTGTTGTAGCCCTACAGCAGAGCATAAGAACTTGTACTTCACTGTGAGCAACCAGGCAAAGGTCTAACACGCTCAGGTGGATGAAGGTCTACAGGTCAGCTGTGAATTCGTAAAGCACGATATAATAACAGAGAAAAGCCTGTCCACTTCCTTTCATTTTAACCCCAATTCTGGCAACAGGCTGACTTGGTAGCAGCGCTCACGTAGGGTGATGGACAACCATTAAAAGATAAGCATTGGGTAAAGCCAACAAGTAAGAATTCAGTGACTTGGGTTTGAGCCTCACACTGCAGATGAAGGGAAGTGGTTCATGTAAGGATGGGAGGGGGAAAAAAAGCAGCATATTACAGGTTTTGACGGAAGTAATAGGGCAAATCTCCAGAGAGTCTCAAGCAGTTCTCCAAACTTCCTGTAAGAAGATGTGCTGAGGCATCTTTGAGCATCAGTAACCATTATAGGCCACCTGAAAAGGGTTAAAGTGCCATTAATGATATTTTCAGCCCTCTGAGAACGGAATACTCGAGTGCCCGAGTACCTTAATAGATTCAATTAAGGCAATAATTAGTTGAACAGAGTGATAAACCTCAGGGGGAAGGGCTGCAGAAAGGCCATGAAGAGTTCTGCCCGGATCCCTCAGAGCACTGTGGGTTAGGATAAGGCCTCTAGTCTGGAAAAATGTAGGATGTACGCACATACAGAGGTAGTTTGAGACGGCACATTTGATGAGGTGTAGTTTTTGGAGATAAAGGGCAGCTGCACCGCTGCAGGTTCAGCTGGTGATGCATTAGCATCACCAGAGAGAGGTAATTCATCATGTGCCACAATGGCACCGCGGCTCAGAGAGAGACGAGGGGGGAACAGCCCTGTAAATCAATTAGAAAACAAAAGCTCCCACCACGAGCGCCTGCTCTCCTTAACGAGGACGGCGGGAAATGCGGCTAATTGGCCGGTGGCCTCCAGGAGGTCTTTCTGGAGCCGAGATCCCCAAGCACCCCATCCGCCGCACTGGCCGACATTAGAGAGCTCGTCATCCGTGCGCATGCTGAGGTTCAAACGGGATTGATTTTAGTCCTTACTTCCGTTACGTCGACTGTTTCAACATTCGACTTTGTGCATAAAAATTATGAAACGAACGTCGTCGTTCAACATCGCAAACTCTCCCTTATTTTCCGATCTGCATCAGGAAGGTCAGAGAGAGGGGGTGGGATTAGAGCATACCACTGGGACCCTGTTCATTTCTCATCAACAGCAGCAGATGCAGCACACCAAGGTTACTTTGCATTCGCTGCATACCGGGGTCACCTTATGAGGTTCACCTCCCCCACACACACACACACGCATCCAGCCCCAGCGAGGAATGCGCGGCTATCATTGGTCCCCCGCGGACACGGGAGGCGCTCTGATACTCCTCGGAGGGCACCCGGCATTGACAACAGCCTATCCCTCTTCACGGAGGCAAATATATATATAAAAAGCTCCTCAATTCCAGCAGGTGAAGGGCCTTGCTTTCTCAGTTCTTCCCGAGAAGAAGCCGGGAGGAGGGGGGAGGCAGGGACCAGATAAAGCAGGCGGTGGGAGGAAGCAGAAGAAGGGGGGGATGCTGGGGTTGTCAGTCATGTGTGGAAGGTACAATCAGGTCAATTCAATTCAAAGCCAATGCGACAAGCTAATTTTCCAGCCCGGTCATCTGCGGCCGCCTCAGAAGAGAGGCTGACATTGACAGTAGTCATTACAGTGACACTGGCTCCCAACCTGAAGAGCAGAGAGGAGAGGAGCGGACAGGACACTCACCGAAGGGCCAGCAAGACAACCCTCCCCCCTCAACTGAACCTCTCTAGAAAAAAAAATACAGAGCTTTAGATGAGCAAAAAAAAGTTACATGTTCATTTCTCTCCGAACTCCTACTCGAATGCACGCAGAATGAATCTTTGTTCATTAAAAAGTGCGATCAGTGTGTAATTCATTACATCAATAGGTCATGAGGTCCTCCAGCTTTATTTTAGCAATACAAACTTTAACCAAGTTTGTTTAATTTAGACCCGTATCTTTAGAAGCTTAACTCACTTCTGCCACCTAATGGACAATAAAACGTTCACTGCATATGCAAATTGATTAACTTTTTGATGACTGATGCCGACGGCTTAAAGTAGAAGATACATATATTCCAGTTTATTGTGTTTCCTGTTATTTGTCTCAGTCGTTGTATAGAAAACGGTATAAATACACTTGATTAAAGTTATTAACGGAGTACGAGAAACAATAATACTGCTCCTAATTACACTCCAACCCCCTTTTATAAACTAGAAAACATTTAATAAAAAAAATGTCAGCAGATTTGCAGACAAAATGACAAATACATTAACTATTTGCATGAATATTTGATGCCTTATCTTGACAGTAATGTGAAATATTAGTTTCTTTTCCCTAATTGACAGTCATCTAATGAAAGAAACAAAATGTACCGGCAGAGATTTTGAATGAAAATTGGGGAGAACTGGAAGAGCATATTATTGCTTCCTTAATAGCCAAGAGGTGGTCCAAGAAACGGGATAAAATTTATTGGACAGATTACGTCCAATTGAAATGAACTGCCATCTCAATGTGTCATTTAATAATCATAAATCTGCATATTCAAGATTTTCATCACAACACTGAAATTCCATTTTATGGTCATATAATGCACTTTTTGTAACCAAAGTGGAAAGAATGTGCGTTTTAAAACTTAAGAGTTAGGCTACCACTGAATATTAAGCACAGATATTTCACTGGACTTATTTAAAAACAAAACTCAACATTTCTGATTACGGTTTAGTTTGAATTGTGGAAACAAGCATATGAGATAAGAAGATATTCTAGTCTAGAAGTAAATTTCTATAGTTCCTTATTAAAGCAGAGTAAAAAGTATCATACCATTTGGCATATCATAGTCTTTTCTAACACCAAATCTAACAATTTTGCACATGCATGTTGTAATTTAAAAGCAAACTAATTCATGCTCATGTTTTGCTTTGAACACTACATTAAGGGATAAACATCTCCCCCTGCTGGCCAAAGATTGCCACTGTGGCACTGTCTCTGAGCCATGTCAATGGCAGCTTATCATGGGCCCTGAAATTGGGTGCAAGAGGGCATTATAAAGCTCCTTTTACCCATCTCCAATGTGCCTTCAACGGCAGGGATCCTTTTAAAACTGGATTTCCTCACCTCAGCAGACAGCAGTGTAAAGGACAGCCATTCATGTGGCTAGAGAGTCTGAATAACTTGTGGCACTGATTGCTTAAAGAGCCCTGCACTCAAAACGGCTGGCAGTCCATGTATGAGATACAGATAGGGCTATCAGTCACCGCACTCATCAAAACTGCCAAAATATGAGCACAACTCTAGGAGTCAACAGAAGAAAGTTTTGTGCACTTTTTGTGGTGTATTCAGGGATATCTATAGCTGAAAAGGAGACTAGATGCTTAAGTTAGACCTACATTAACCTCATAGGGTTATTTAGGTAAATGTAAATATGTGTAAAACAGTATGCAGAAGGCAAAAGTGTCTGATTTAAACTATATAAAAAAAAAGTCACAATCACACCACATTGCATTTTCCATAAACAAAAGGCTTTAAATTAATTTGATGTTTTTTTAAAAATGCATTTATACATGTAAAAATGTTTTTGGCAGTAAAATAAATTAATTCAGTTAAGATTTTTACTGTCACGTTTTCATTTGTCACTCTCTAAATTCAGGGTATATACAGGAATCATGGAGTTAAATGTAATACCTTTTAAGACCTTTTTTTAAGACTCTTTCTATACATTTTAAGACCTCATCGCCAGTTTTAATCGGTTACATCGGCGACACTTTAACTTACATTTACTATATATTGATTGTAAGCGCAACTAAACAGACTTTGTGATAACTCCTTATCAATGCAACATAATTCAGAAGGGGGGAACGAAGCACAATAATTAATTGAGTGACTAACCAATAGGGCTGGTTATGCAATATTTCAAACCTTTAACCCACTGGGGAAAATCAACCCATATGGCAACAGTTTAAAAGCAGCCCAATTTCGTGGAAAAAAACAACAACCCTGCATCCAACACGAGCTGCAGAAGTCAGATTTGACTAATCACGGGTCAAAAGTAAGGAGAGATAACTGACAAGACGTTGGAGGATTTGCTCCTCAACAGATCCCGAGCTCATTAACAAATATCTTTTATCGTAGGATGTGCTCCCTTTACAAAGTGCGCGGGCGATCGCGAAATCGAAAGTGAACTACGACCGAGAGCGCTCATTCAAATGGGATTTAAATACCCCACATATTGATAGCGGCGCCCTGATGCGCGAAAATTATATACAATATTAGAATGTTTGCGGGAGCGGACACAAAAATCGTGGGAGCCACTATTCGGACAAATATACATAATGAAAAGATGATACAAAATTTAATACCTTGGAAAATGCCATTTAAGACTTTTTAAGGGCCTTAATTTTCTCTAAATTGATTTATCAACTTTTAATACTTTTTAAGACCCCGCGGACACCCTGAAATTTAAAACCTAGCTAAATGAATCAGTTGGGGGGAAAACATCAATTAATTTATATTAACACACACATATACACCAACAATTAAGAGAGAATCTGTGTGACTTACATGGATGACTTTGTAGAAGTAGGCATACTGCCGTGCTGTGTTTTTGTATTGACTGAGTACGTCCTGTATGGCTTGTGTGGCCAGCAGGTGGCGCACTTCCTCCTCTTCAAAGTACAGGGGTGTGTCATAATCAGCAGGCAGGGTCTTGATGTAGGGCAGCCAAGGTGAGCTGGGATTGGCCCGTTCACACAGCAAGTGTAGAGCCAGAGTCACATTGCCCATGGCCTGAAGGATCCGGTCTTGGCTGTACAGCAGTCCTGTGAATAAAAGGTGAATTTAGGAGTCAGTCTGTGAAAATGTTCAAATGTTTTCTAGACACAACTAAGGTTCTTTTCACTTTTGCTATCACACTAGGTTTTGCTTTGGACCTGTGTAATTGAGCTGAAAGCTTTGTATGTTTGAAAGCCTAAGAGTGCAAGCAGGAACCACACTGAGGAGAATTAAAGGAGTTCATATCAGGTCATGTAAACCACAGTACAGTTGGTACCATTTTCAAAATGTAGCATTGTGCAGACAGTTCAGAAAACCATATCAGTGTTCTAACCAGTGTTGTTTTTGTTAACTAAAACTATCAAAAATAGTTTTCAGTAATTGAAATAAAGCTGAAGCAAAACATAAATATTACATGAATTTTTTTTTTTTAAGTCTAATAAATTTTCTGTGGTAATCAACAGCATGTCACAGATGCTGTCGACAGAGTTAAAAGTTGTATTTAGCATTCCTGGAACAATAAAGTAACATTTATATAAATGTGGTCTCCATTTTCTCTGTGGGGAGAGATGTGACATGTCATTGTCAGAGTTTGAGGTCAAAGATTGACATTGCTATAACTATGCAAACTCACCAAGGACAGAGTTCTTGGCAGATTCTACAGTCATCAGCATTTTTCTAGGGATCCACAGGAACAGCTCCTCTGCCTGAAATGGACAGAACACGTTACATACAAATTTAGTTTAATTACAGGGCTAGTCCCTTCATGACACATTCAAATTCCAATTTTTTTAAATAGCATCTTAAAAATGCATTTTATATCTAGCAATTAGCAAAAGCAACTGAAAACGTCAATGAGACTATCTGTAGCAGCCATTCAAAACCATCTGAACATTGACTCAATCAAGTCACAAGTATGTAAAGGTAAGTATGATGTGCAGTGATCAATAACCTCTATATATTCCCTTCTAAAGCATTAACAAGGATGATGGTGAAAACAGCTATGATCAATACATATACACACCTGTAATTACCCCTTGGTCACTGACCATTAAGAAGTACCACACAAATAATTACCATCTACTGTATCTACAACCAATATATAAGATGAGTTGCTGTAGGTGTAGGTGGCAGAAAAAGCCAGCATGTCGCACAATGGACTGAATCTCGATAATACACAAGTGCTTGATGCCAGAAAGACTACCAGCATGAGATCTGGTTCATATTGCAGCTTATTTTGGCGAGGAACAGCCCATTTAGAGCACCCAGTTCCGGCGGTGCGAAAACGCCAAAAAGTGGGTAGTTCCACAATTAGTTCTGGTAATATGAAAAGGTTCCCACGATGCGAAAGGCCCTAAAGGTGCTGCAAGAACTGAACTTGTAAAAACAATAAACCCAGATAAAAAATGATGTATCCGACATACTGTATAACTAAAATAGTCTAAAAAGTCTAACTAAAATAGACTTTTATCCATTTTACCATCAAACAATCCCTGGGCTAGCTGAGAAAGAGACCAACCTTGATATCTCTGGCGGCCTTCAGGCCATATCCTTCATCTGCAAAGTTGGAGATCTCAAAACCGTCACAAGAAGCCCCGCATTCTGCACCCCAGGTCATCAGCTCAGAGAAAAAGTCCTCCCTGGTTCCCTCGAATGATACTGACATCCCTGAGGAAATAATACTATCCCAGCATTAGCTAATTTAGCTATTGTATGTATACTGAACATCAGCGTGAGAAGTTTTCTCTGGTAATGAATTCCATTATTCTACGGCACTCTACTGTATTATGTTACTGTAAAACCACACAAGTGGACCTAAACGGTGCTACCTATTACTCTTGTGTATCCTGCTGCATAATGTGCCATTTAACATTTATTCTAATGGATATTTATGTGTTCTAATGTACACCTCTGAGACTCCCACTGAGTATTTTATTAAGTAATGTGATAGGATCTTAATCAAGTCATGTAACCGAAGATATTTCGGTGTCTGCCACAGTACAATAACTTACTGTGTATGAGCATATTATAGTCATTCTATCAGATAAATAAATGTGTAACATGCCATCTTTTGTGCTGATTAGACTTCTCATACTCTTATGTTTCTCTTAAAAGAACCAAAAAAAGCTATTATTTATTCACCCTCATGTTGTTCCGAAACATTTTTATAGCAAAATGAACAGGTCAAAAACAAATGGCCAAGCTATCATTTGGCTTGAAAAGAATCGAAAAATAGTGCATGAGCCATATTGATGGCTTTTATTGTTCTTCTATGACAGGTTTGAAGATTTACAGGATCCATCTCTATTCACTTGCATTGTGCGGGAAAAGATCTTCAAAGACATTCTGTATAATTTCTCATTAACCCAGAAAAAAGTCATAAGCACAAGAAAATTGCAGAATTAATTTCACATCTGGGTGTTCCACACCATCTGCTTTTTTCCGACCTCTTTTTTATTGCAACTAGGACAGTTTAATACTTTACTCCTTAAAAATGGACAATGGCAAATCACAAGGCAAACCATGCTACGTAAAAGCTTCAAAACTGCTAAATCATATTAATATGAAGCAACTGTGTACCTTTCTGTTTCTTACGGATCTTCTCCACCAGAGCTCGGATCTGAACATATTCCTCCCACTCTTTCCCAGGAGAGGGAGCAGCGCTGCTACACTCTGAATGGGAGAAAGAAAATAAAAAACATTCCAATAAGTTTATATTTAACAATCACTTATGCTTATATTAACAAAACACAATGATTGACTATGGGGGAAACGGCTTAGTGCTCCATATTAAAGAAATAGTTCACCAAAAATAAATGAAAATTTGCTGAAAAGTTACTTAAACTCAGGTCATCCAAGATGTAGATGAGTTTATTTCTACATCAGATTCAGAACAGATTTGGAGAAATTTAGCATTACATCACCTGCTCACCAATGGATCCTGTGTAGTGAATGGGTGCCGTCATTGCAGAATTAATTTCACATCTGGGTGTTCCACACCATCTGCTTTTTTCCGACCTCTTTTTTATTGCAACTAGGACAGTTTAATACTTTACTCCTTAAAAATGGACAATGGCAAATCACAAGGCAAACCATGCTACGTAAAAGCTTCAAAACTGCTAAATCATATTAATATGAAGCAACTGTGTACCTTTCTGTTTCTTACGGATCTTCTCCACCAGAGCTCGGATCTGAACATATTCCTCCCACTCTTTCCCAGGAGAGGGAGCAGCGCTGCTACACTCTGAATGGGAGAAAGAAAATAAAAAACATTCCAATAAGTTTATATTTAACAATCACTTATGCTTATATTAACAAAACACAATGATTGACTATGGGGGCTCAGGTCATCCAAGATGTAGATGAGTTTATTTCTACATCAGATTCAGAACAGATTTGGAGAAATTTAGCATTACATCACCTGCTCACCAATGGATCCTGTGTAGTGAATGGGTGCCGTCAGAATAACCGACAGCTAAAAAAACAACCTACAAGTAATCCACATGACTCCAATCTATCAATTAACATCTTGTGAAATGAAAAGCTGTGCATTTCACTTGAGAAAGCAATATTATGGATAGAGGACTTGCATTTTAGCCAGAAGCAACAATTTGAAGTTAAAAACATCTTGATGGATTTATTTATTACAAACACACAGCTTTTCGCTTTGACGTTAATTAATGGACTGGAGTTGTGTGGTTTACTTGCGGATTATTGTAATGTTTTTATCAGCTGTTTGGACTGTTTGGATTCTGACGGCACCCATTTACCGCAGAGGATCCATTGGTGATCAAGCGACGTAATGCTAAATTTCTCCAAATCTGCTCCAATGCAAAAAAACAACTTTTCAGCAAATTTTCATTTTTGGGTGAACTATTCCTTTAAGTACATTTCCTGGGGTAACCAAATGCTGGCTGATTTATGTCTTCTAAAAGCTGCTTTTGTGAAAATTGTGGCATTCACAGTTTTTCTAAATCCTTTAATATAAAGGACAGTCTTTATTATAAACAAGTGCATGTCCTCCCTAAAATGAGACACGCAAATTCAAAGAGCTATTTGACACAGTAGTTACAAATTTGGACTGATAACCAAATGATTCCATGAAATACCACCATACCCTTGAGCACTTAACCTCAGGTGGCACCATTCGGATAAAAGCGTCAGATTATTAAATACTAAATAGATTTTCTTAAACATAAAGAAACCATTCTAACTAAAGAGGCTCAATTTTCAGTATCCAGCTGCATACTTTTTTGCCATAACAAATATTATAACAATCATGTGATGCGATTATGGCATAATCACAAAAGACTTTTGTGTACCAGTGATGCACAGTGTTGCTCCTCATGAGAGTAATTCATCCAACAGTATATCAGAACAAGAATGCAGCCATAATGCTTTCTACTCACTCTGCAGCAGTTCAGAGATTAAATTCATCATCTCTTTCGGAGAAACCGCAGCTGTGGCCCCGGTCCCTGATTTCTGGGTCTTCACTCGACTCTTTTTACCCATCTTACTGGTCTGGGAGAGAGGATGGCTGTAATAATAGCAAGTTGAAAGCAACAAAATGAATAAAAACAAATTTAATTTAATTATATTTAATTAGAGTAAAAATTAAAGTAAAAATCAAGCTACAACATGACCAGGTTTCATATCTGCTTCATGCAACCTAGAAGGCTGTACAATAAATGAGCCAATAGTCTGAGAAGTACTGACTTTACACCTCTTATAAATATTTAGGTCCCGTGGATTAGGTACAGTATATTCATAACGAAATGTTAGAAACATGTGAATGTTTCACATCCAAATAATCTCTGAACCTAGAATTACTGCCAAGAAAGGTTAATGGTCTCTGTGAGGGATTATACGGATGGCTACAGTGAGCCAAAGGGCACTAAATCAGGTACTTTGTTGTAAACACTGAACACGTGGCTTACATGAAACTCATCAAATACAACAAACTTGTGTCATTAACATAAAACTTCCATGCAGTTAAATTTAATAATGACTCCTATGGCAGCTGTTCCCATATTTCAAAAACGGTCTGGCTGCTCTAACTGTACAAATTTGGGCAACGCACAATAGCATATAGGCCTAGTAAACCATAAGTCTTGAAATCTTTTTTGTTGTTGTTATGATAGCAATCACTCATTAATAAATCAAAAATATAGAAAAAAACATGATTTGGACCATTTTATTTATTTAAAATGCTGTTTCTCAGAGACGAATACATAAGCTGCCAATATTTCGACCATGGATATGTCCATCAAATACCCCAAGCCAACTGTTTACTAAACAATGACAGGCCCAATTGTATTACTGAACTGAACAAATTGGATTGAAACACTTAAAAGTAAGCTACTTAAGAGAGAACCACCAGCAGCGGCACTGCAACTATACTGGCTGACAGCATTAGATAGCAAAAGACATGCAACAAACAACATAAATTGTACATATCAAAATTCAAAATACGAGATCAGTATATTAGATAATGATCTAAGCAGATTGGTGCCTTAAAATAACTCCGCTTGGCCCAATGCATTCATTCAAACCCACCAGTAGATGATCACCTGCTTCACATCACACACTATTGCACTGCATGTCAGTCTTCATTTTAAACACTGGGTGGTCCAGTGATCATGAATTATCCAAATGCATGAATTAATACCTCAAGAAACATACAATCCATACATTCATTCATTCATTCATATTTACATCCATTCACCTATATGTCTGTCTGTCTGTCTATGGCCCAAGTGTCTCAAAACCTGGTTAGTTGACTACATTATAATTTTAGGGCATCATAGGCAAATTTGAAACGTTAATACTGTATTTTAAACGTTCAACAACATTTTTGGGAGCGTACTGAACGCTTTAAACACGCCCAGATATGCTCCCAAGTAGGCTGCTCACAAGATTTTGAGACACATTCAATGTGTTAATAAACAGCATGCTTGTATTTCGCAATTTGTTGAATTACACACCCTTCATAGCGTACATTTGCGACGCATTTGCAGGCATGTGGCTTATTATATGACGTTTAGCTATCATAAACACCTCGTGCACATTTGCAAACATTATTTAATCAGATTGAACAGCAAAACTACCTTCCAATTGACTGTACGGATCCTCCCGTCAACCTGGAATTCAATCCTCTTCTGCTCGCGCTGCTGGTAAAACCTAACTTTACTTCAGTGGCAAAGCCACGCCCTAATACAATTTTCAAAAAGGGGATTGGCCCGTTGTTGCGTTTGTCCCGCCTTAAACTTGTACAGAAGCGTATTGTAATTGGGTAATGTTCCACACGCAACTGCTTACGTGTGAGATAATTGGTTAAAGCGTAAATATATTTCACATCGCTAAACTGTACGCATCTATTGGTTCGCGTTAAGGCGGTACCCGTTTGCAGTGACTTTACTGGTAGTGAGAGGAGTCGATGCCGTACGGTCAGATTTACAAGGTTGGTTTGACTACACCACAGAAAAGGCTTGTGTGCCTTGTGATTGGAAGTTTACTTTGGGTTCATAAAGTGACCGTAAAAGGATAAAGTCTGCGCAACGTGATTCGCGGAGGAAACCGTCAATCATAGCCACAACATGTAAAACGTAACGCATATAACATATTGTTGTAAACCATTTATAATTTCTATTGTGTTTTAATGTGATTTATAATGTGTTTAATAATAGTTAATACTTTAATAAATCAATTATTCGTATTTTTATACCACTTTACAATGTATCATTTCTCTTTTTGACTTCATACATTTATATTTTTATATATTTACAAATTGTGAGCATGTAGGAGAACACATTTTTTGCGTAAATTTAATACAGGGTTGGAAAATGGGCAACCTCGTATAGAATGAATTAAGAATAAAACAGCTCATACAATATTTAATTTGACCTTCTAGGGTTGGGAAATAACATATTCTGAAGGTTAAGCACCTCATTTCTCTGATCATTTGCTGGAAAAGACAAAAACTCAAGTCATTCAACTCCAGCAAACCTCCAGTAGATGGCAGACTCTGCCTTTTTTCTACTGTTCATTTCAACTCAAAAAGGAGACGACACTTTATACAAAGAGAAGGATTGTTTTATTTCAAATCTACAAGTGGGTTATTTGCAATTTATTTAGAATTTTTATTAGCTAAAATACAGGTCCATTCTCAGCTACATACAGCTTATTAAAATATAAACGCATGCTAGTTACAGGTATTCTACAGTAATAGTAGTTATTTACATTGCGCTGAATTGTATGTCCTAGAATACAACTTCATGTGTTTCACATACAGATGAGCTACACAGAACATTGAATTTCATGAGTGATTCAAACATCAAATCCTTATTCACAAAAGAAGCAGTGCATTTGAAAAGAAAATAGGAAAATATCAGCATTGCAGATTCTTTTGTGCTTTAAACTGAACAAATACAAAAACGTCAGTAGTTGTGTATTCTCGATCTGTTTATAAAGGACACTTTCAATTGGATTTCAAAAATAGTTTTAATGTATGCGTGTAGTTCAACACCAATGATTTAGGTATTGTGTTCACATGAAACACTTCACAGCATAGCAGAGACAATTTCACTGTGTTGTTAACAGCACACACTGTTTTACAGACCCAAATTCATAACGTATCCTTTTCATAAAAATATGCAACTATTTTCTTTACTTATTCAAATGTTTTCTGCTCATTTTGTTCGCATAAACATCAGACAAAAAAAAAACAAAAAAAAACGTAACACCGCCAAAAGCCACCTGCTGCATCCAGTGTGAAAAAAAAAAACATCCAATACGAAAGTGCTCTCATAAATATACAATTTCAATGAAATAGCCACACAACTTTAATACAAAAATAACTAGACCGGCAGAGGGATTTCGGCAATGCTCAAAATAGCTTTGATTTAAACAAACAATACAAAATTATGGCTTATCGGGTCACTGGTTTTTAAAAAAAAAGAGCTTTTTGTGGGAATGCAGCAAGCATCTTTTGAGACCGTTCTTGTGTACACAGATAATGAATCTGAATTATAATACATAAAACTCAAAAGACATCTCATTTACTGCTTTCTCATTTACTTTCATTCATAAGACTGCGCTATATATCATGTAGGCTACAATAAGCACATAAAAGACGTTGCCTGTCGGTCTCATGAACTAGGCCTATGGAGCAGAATTAGACGCTTTACACAAAATTCAGCAAAAGAAGCTTATTATTAATAATGCAAACCTTACAACTGATCCAGTTTTCATCAACACATAATGCATGGTCTGATTTCATTCAGTTTAAGCAGAAATGTTAAGCTTGGTAAAAGGAATAATGGAAAGTGTGACTGGCTGAGGTACTTTACATGCTCTGATCGATCGCAGATTACGACATTAAAATGCTTTTTGAAATAGTGTACTGATGAAACCTCAGGCTAAACAGAAAACACAAATCACTTCCATACTTGCATTCATCCAGCACAAAGTTTCTCTATTGCACCTATTCAGTATCTAGAACCTGAAATACAGTTCCAGTTCTTTTCATACAGAACTCAATTTGTAGACCTAAAACAGATTTAAAGGAATAGTTCAGCCAAAAATGAAATATTGCTGAAAATTAACTCACACTCGGCCATCCAAGATGTATATGTGTTTGCTTCTTTCTTCATTGGAACAGATTTGGAGAAGTTTTGCATCACATGACTTGTTCACCAGTGGATCCTCTGCACTGAATGGGTGCCGTCAGAATGAGAGTTCAAACAGCTGATAAAAACATCATAATTCACACGATATTGTGAAGCAAAACGTTGATTGTTTGTAAGAAACAAATCCATTATTAAGGCATTTTAACTTTAAACCATTGCAATGACTCTCATTCTGACGGCACCCATTCACTACAGAGGATTCATTGGTGAGCGAGTGATGCAATGCTAAATTTCTCCAAATCTGTTCGGATGAAAAAACAAATTCATCTACATCTTGGACGGCTAGAGGGTGAGTTCGTTTTCAACAAATTTTCATTTTTGGCTTAACTATTCCCTTATCAGTACTTTTAATTATATTACGACCACACAAATCCATAAGGACTCATATGCAATCAAAAGCACTGCATTGGGACACATTACAAGATATTGATATTGAATTTTGACTCCATCTACTTTCATTTGTTTAATTACAAATGAAGTCACAGAAAGCAGCTTCATTAATCACGATTGTCAATTTGGAACTTAAAGTAATATGCTTTGAGATGAGCTGGCATTTATAAGAACTGTTTGGAAAAAAAAACATTTGAATTAAATGCTTAAACTCGTGAGCTGGCCTGCGTATATCCTTTGAATATTTCCAGGTAATAGAATTTATTCACAAAGTATACAGTATTATTTTAGAATATGCATTTCTGGGAAACTTAGAAAATATGTTATTCGTGAAATAAAGACTTGTTTTTCATTAAAAGGTTTACTGTTATGTTTTGTTTTTCAGCTATGTTGTTAATGGTCCATAATTAACACTGATGAATGAATAGAACTTGTTAATAATCAATGGCTGGTAAATTTATAAGTAACATGATTCTTGTTTGAGTTTAATTGTAATGATAATTCTGATGTGATGGGAGTGGCTCAAGTCAAAAATATATATACAACAACTGTTTGAAAGTTTGGGGTCAGTAAGATTTTTTTTTTTTTTAAATAATACTTTTATTCAGCAAGGATGCATTAAATGTAGCAGAAAATGAAAGATTTCAATTGTAAATAATTACTGTTCTTTTGAACCTTCTATTCATTGATGGTTTCCACAACTGAGCAGCACGACTGTTTTCACCATTGATAATTATAAGAAATGTTTCTTGAACATCAAATCAGCATATTAGAATGATTTCTGAAGGATCATGTGACACTGAAGACTGGAGTAATAGCTGCTGAAAATCACAGGAATATATTTCATTTTAAAACAGAACAGCTATTTTAAATTGTAATAATATTTCACTATATTACTGCATTATTACAATATTACGTTCACTGTATGTAGAAGCAAATAAATGCAGCCTTGCTGATCATAAGAGACTTCTTTCAAAAACATTAAAAAAAATCTTACAACCCAAAATTTTGAACGGTAGTGTAAAGGTAAAAACAAATCTTTGAATAATATGGAGTGGTCTTATGCCAAAATCAAAAAGCTTTTAGGAGTGGAAAGGATATATCCTGTAGGAGTATCTCCATGGAGTATTTATCTGCGTAAGAGGGGTGTGCTTTCATTCCTTATCTGGAACGAGAAATGAATCCATTAAGCTGCCTTGTATGAATACTTGGATGGTGTGCACATAAATAGAGCTATGATTTAGCTTGTGCTAATTGTGAGTCTATTATGTATTTAACTACCACCTGGCATCATAAGTAATAGGTTTGAAATGTCTCAACTGAATGCCATGGGCTGAAAGGAGCTGGCAGTAGAAGCAAAGTTCTTTGTGTGGTTTCCCGAAGTTGCCCAGTTCTGAGACTGTCTGTTCCTCCTGTCATATTCACAGATTTGTTTGTTTGTTCGAGGCCCTGCTGGTCATTGACATGGAAGCTACAAAGGGCCTTTGAACTGGTTCCCAGAGAGATGTTGGCGGATGGAGGGTTTGGATCCTGCTGCATCACCGAGCTTACGCCACACCACCTGAACACACAAAAGCAAACACACAGTTGGGTGAATCTTTTGACTATATGAAGTCTTGTAAAATGAAAAATGTCCTCAAACTATTTCTTCAGTGCTATCATGCAGCATGTTCTGGAATGAAGATGTGGTCATATAATGTGTGTGATGGTATGGATTTTTGATATTGTGTGTGATGATAATGATGATTTGAATGTTTGAGTTCTGGAGACAAGCTTCCTAACAGAACATGTCAGCTATAATGTCATAATATAAATAATGTTTGTATGTTTTTTTTTTAATGTTTTTCTCATTCTACATATTTTTTTAATTGTAAAAGTTTAGTAATAACATATAATAAACCAGCTAAAATCTTTATGAAAAAAATTGAAAAAATAAATGTTTAAATTAAACACTTTTTATGTATTTACTATTTTTATGTATTTATTATTATACAACTTATATATATATATATATAGTTTATTTTTTTCTAAATTCAAATTTCTTGACTACTGACCTGTTTAGTAACAGCACTAAATAAACCAACACAAATATATGAAAACATTTTTTTTAATTAAATTACAAATGTATTATTTTATTATAATTTATTACATTTATTTTTATAAATTACTTAAAGCTTCTATATAATTTTTATTTAAAAAACTACAATCTGAATACATAAAAACTAATTTAGATGAAAAAAAATTTAAAGACTTAGCGAGAAGTGCTAAATATAATATTCCTATAGTTTTTAACACTTCTTATGTATTTATTAGAGGGGAAGTTGAGAAAAGCCCCCAAATATTTAAATTGTGGTAGAATTTTTTTTGAGAATTTTACATTCTTAGGGAATAGTTACAGAAGGCAATATATATTATTATAATTTTTAATAATCTATTTGTATATAATAAAGTGAAGAACTGCCAAGTTAAGCAACGACTCATCATACAGAATGAGCTTCTAAAAGGGGGGCTGGTTGGGTGGGACTAGGGACTAATTACGATCAGAAAAGAAAGAAGCCCTTGTGCTATCTGAGATTTTGCTTTTGACAGGCTGAGGTTCTCCGTGCAGGAACAGAGCACAGGTCCCAGATTCCAGGGGCCCTTCAGGGAGCTGATAAACCTGCATTGTTTCAGTGATCAAGTTATTTTAATTGCACAGACAACTGTGTGGTAAACACTCCAAGGACTTTTGCCAAGGCCTCTCATTAAAGTGGTCTGAAAGTGGGTCTCTGTTGTGCAACATTGAAACAGTGTCCTCAATCAAAACCGATGTAATTATACAAAGCGACAGGACAACAAACACATGGGAAAGGGAGCACAAACTTACATCCCCTTTCTGTTAACAGGGTTTTATTAATGGACAAGTAAGCTGGGGTTCAGGGTAGGGGGAGGCAGATGGGAGATGTTTCTGAGTACTCACATTACACATCTCTCTGACAATGGCTTTCTCTTTCTCACTGAGATCCTCCTCGTAGTCCTCCGGGATCTTCCTGTCTAGGTTCTCATGGACTTCTAATACCTACAAAGCAAATGAACAGAGGTGCTCGATAAATCAAGCAGCACTATTACTATGGCTCAAACTTAACTGACTTGAACAAACCACCAATCCTAATTATTTACACTTAAGTGTAACTCTTAAGGCACTGTTTGTGCAACAAAATGAATAATATCTCAAATCAAAATGGACTTTAGCTTTACTCGGCAGTGCTAAAACCAACAGCGCATATGCTTACTTCCTCGAAAGCCGCCAAAATAAAAGCTTGGTCATTTAAGGTTTGAAATGTAGAAAATTCATATAAAAAATGCTAAAAAAAAAACAAAAAACATCAAAAGCTCATTCAAAATATTTTTACCAAATTTTTCTGTTGTCTTTCAAACATCAGAGATCCAACAAATCACAGAAAATCCTCTAGGTGGCAGTATTACTATAACATGTAGCAGGAACACTCACATTAAAAACGATGAGGGTTTTAATTCTAAAACCTATGCTGAGAGAGAAGTGAGAAACCATGAGAATTTTTTACCATGAAACTTGATCTGATTTCTGTAAAATTAGGCTTGACTTTAAACTTTTTAATGTTTTTTCCCCCAATTTTTACTGATAGACATTGAGGGATAACAAAGAAAAAACAAGAAAGTATACATAAGGACAAGTAAGAATGGCTTGATTTTGCAATATGTGCAACAGAATCTTACTTTCATGGCATGGACAACAGCCTCTGGTTTCTGTGCAGCCGGCAGGTATCCTGTGACGGGGGGCGGCAGATCACCTCCTGGCATCCGCGCAGACCCCTGTAGACAGATGGACACACATTCATCACGGTCAAAAATCACTCATACTGCCCTCTCAGATTACCAGAAGTGATTTGAGCACTGCAAAACCCCATGGCTGTTTCTCTGAGTCAACTCAGGCTCGAAATGGGTTAAAGCATCTCATTATAACTCATCTCTGCTTGGACCCCCTTCATGGGTACACATCAACAAAGAGCTCTTTCAGTGCACGGGGTCTGGTGTGCCCCTGTTTAGACACAGCCCTTTGAGTCCCATTCTAGCGTTAAATCCACAACAATTGAGCTGGCATTTCAGCACTGGGGTCGGGAGAGGACCCCTGGATGGAAACTGTGGCTCGCTTTTGGCCTGGGAGAACAGGACTGTGATGTTCACTTGCAGTTGCCAGCAGGTTTATTAAGGGCTAGAACCGTGGGGACTGTACCCTGGACTGACCCGAGTACATCCCGAACCAATGTCATGTGTCGGCCTGCAGCCTGATTAGAGAAGCCCAGGAGTCCCACAATTCATTCTGCATGGATTCATTTGCCAGTAAAAACCAAGCAGTGCTCGAATATGGATTTTTCTAAAAGCAAATGCCAATATCTATTCAAGGCCTCATATGGTATAGTTGTATAAACTATATTGCAATTTAATTACTTGAGATTAAATGTAAGATTCAATTTAATTCGATTTAATTCCCATCTTTTGGGTATAATGTCACAGTTCACTTTATTTTGCTATACTCACATACAGTACATAAATGAACTATAGTGTCCTGCACCCACTAGTAAAAAATATCAAAAATTATATCTGGTGTCTGAATAAGTTTTGGTTTGTAATTAATATAAAAATAGAAATAATAATAATTTAAAAAAAATAAAAAAATTAAATAAAGAAAAATATTCTATGCAATTACACAATTACATGCTGAAATGTCACAATAATATATTTTAATATAAAAATGTCAATATAGATACATATTAAATAATATAAATAGACTGAACAAAATTATAAACGATCCAGAGCATCCCAAACATGCTCAATGGGTGACATGTCCGGTGAGTATGCTGGCCATGCAAGAACTGGGATGTTTTCAGCTTCCAGGAATTGTGTACAGATCCTTGCAACATGGGGCCGTGCATTATCATGCTGCAACATGAGGTGATGGTCGTGGATGAATGGCACAACAATGGGCCTCAGGATCTCGTCACGGTATCTCTGTGCATTCAAAATGCCATCAATAAAATGCACCTGTGTTCGTTGTCCATAACATACGCCTGCCCATACCATAACCCCACCGCCACCATGGGCCACTCGATCCACAACGTTGACATCAGCAAACTGCTCACCCACACGACGCCATACACGCTGTCTGCCATCTGCCCTGTACAGTGAAAACCGGGATTCATCCGTGAAGAGAACACCTCTCCAAAGTGCCAGACGCCATCGAATGTGAGCATTTGCCCACTCAAGTTGGTTACGACGACGAACTGCAGTCAGGTCGAGACCCCGATGAGGACGACGAGCATGCAGATGAGCTTCCCTGAGACGGTTTCTGACAGTTTGTGCTGAAATTCTTTGGTTATGCAAACCGATTGTTGCAGCAGCTGTCCGGGTGGCTGGTCTCAGACGA
This sequence comes from Sinocyclocheilus rhinocerous, assembly GCF_001515625.1. Taxonomy (NCBI): domain Eukaryota; kingdom Metazoa; phylum Chordata; class Actinopteri; order Cypriniformes; family Cyprinidae; genus Sinocyclocheilus; species Sinocyclocheilus rhinocerous. Next base: position 398,335 of record NW_015624419.1, on the reverse strand, counting down.
TCTTGGAGGTGAAGATGCTGGATGTGGAGGTCCTGGGCTGGTGTGGTTACACGTGGTCTGCGGTTGTGAGGCTGGTTGGATGTACTGCCAAATTCTCTGAAACGCCTTTGGAGACGGCTTATGGTAGAGAAATGAACATTCAATTCATGGGCAACAGCTCTGGTGGACATTCCTGCAGTCGGCATGCCAATTGCACGCTCCCTCAAAACTTGCATGTCTGTGGCATTGTGCTGTGTGATAAAACTGCACATTTTAGAGTGGCCTTTTATTGTGGCTAGCCTAAGGCACACCTGTGCAATAATCATGCTGTCTAATCAGCATCTTGCTATGCCACACCTGTGAGGTGGATGGATTATCTTGGCAAAGGAGAAGTGCTCACTAACACAGATTTAGACAGATTTGTGAATAATATTTGAGAGAAATAGGCCTTTTGTGTACATAGAAAAAGTCTTAGATCTTTGAGTTCAGCTCATGAAAAACGGGGGCAAAAACAAAAGTGTTGCGTTTATAATTTTGTTCAGTGTATATGATTCTATTACATATTAAATAAATTCACAGTTTTTACAAATTATTCACAGATATTTTTCTTGTGTAGACTGTAGATTGATGTGAATATAAACAATAATTTAAAAACATTTTAGCTTACGGCCCTTTAAAAAATTAAAGGGTGTGAATATGTTTTCTTTATTAAAAATTATTCAATGCAACTCACAATATATTCTAACACTTTGGCACAGTTACATTCTATTTACACTCCAATATGTTGAAATGGGCTCAGAATGCTACAGAATAGCCTTGCGTGCATTTATTCTGTTGACCTAAAACACTATTTCATCAGATTATTGATTACTCAAAATAATCCATTAAGAAGCAAGTGGCATCTCCAGGCATTAACATCAAATAAGTGATCATCGCATTTGTTTGGAGCCCAGTTTTGAAGCCTTGGCATGAGGAACATCTGTGGGATTGGCTAGTGTGCCTAGTGCTGTCACAAACAGAGCAGAGGACTATAGATGCAGCCAAATTTCATCATTATAGGCCTATCAAATCCAAGTCCAATAATATTAGATATTCTGAAGAGCCTTACTAATGCCTCTATAAACTTCCACTGCTTATCTATCATCTGTTTAATCTGCGAAATGCATTGATCATAAACACCAAATCACAGACTATATCCTGGAATAAACAAATCCAACGATTAGACCACATGAATACTGCTATGCATACAACCTTACTCTGATGTATGCAACACGTTTCAATAAAGAAGACAGGAAAATGTAGATGTTATAGGTATACAAGTTATACTGCCATTTAAAAAAATAGCAAAATTGTAAAAAAAAACAAAAAAAACATTAAGTATTAGCCTCAAAAACAGTCTGTTTTTTCTTAGTCTGGCTGTAAAGATGTTTATAAGATCCTGGGCAGCTATGAGGAACAAATAACCATATTTGCAAAAATTCGCGAAATCAAAACTTTAAAAGATATGGCGCCAGTAAGAATTTCGTGGTTTTTTTTTTTTTTTTTGTCCGAAAGAAATTAATATTTTTATTCAGCAAGAATGCATTCAATTGACCAAAAGTGACAGTAAAAACTTTGATAATGTTACAAAAGATTGCTATATCAAATAAATGCTGTTCTTTTAAACTCTTCTGTGTCCTGGCAAGAAAGCATCATGGCTTTCACAAAAATATAAAGCAGCACAACTGTTTTCAACATTGATAATAATAAGAAATGTTTCTTGAGCACCAAATCAATAAAATGATTTCTGAAGGATCATGTGACACTGAAAAATGATGGCTCTTGAAAATTCAGCTTTACCATCAAAGGAAAAAATATATATTTTAAAATATATTAAAATAGAATAAATGTAATATTTTATAACATTACTGTTTTTACTGAACTTTTGATCAAATACGGACCCCAAACTTTAAAATGGTATTGTGTATATATACATTTACATTTAGTCATTTAGCAGACGCTTTTATCCAAAGCGACTTACAAATTTACATTAATGTCAAACATCACAGTATTTCCACACTACATTTTAATAGTGTTAAGCAACTCTAAAACAGCACCAATCTGCTCTGATTACCTCTCCTCAGGTAACTGCTAACAACAGCAACCGATCTGCTTGCTTCTACGAACCTGATAATTGTTTCAGCAGCTCGCCGCTGCATTATTTAGTGCCATCTCCCCCCGTGATTAAAGCGAAAGTTCAAAGCCATGCTAATGAAGCCATGAGCTCGCAGACAGGGCTGAGACGAGCTGGGATAAAATAAGCCCAGCAGCCTCTGAGGACGAGACCCACACCACTCTCTAATTGATTTCTCCTTCCTGTGGAAGCTGTCCCTCATATTAAAATGGAGCAGCTGGGCTGTTTTGGCCTGTAAGAGCTGATGAGTGCACTGATTAGCTAAAGCACCAGGTTCGCAGATGACCTTTTTTGAGGACACGAGTGGAGGGGAATGATGATGATGATGATAATAATAATGATATTTAAGGAGAAGAGAGGAATAATAAAATAACTTTTAAGGACAGAACATATTCAACAGCATTCAGTTTCATCCCTTACAGCACTGTGGGCTTTGTCATTGGAAATATTAAACTAGGGTTGGCTGAATTGCTCCTATAAGGTCATTTTTAGGTTAGAAAGGATATCTAAAACAAGGAACGGATCAGCACTGAGACAGTCTCCAGCAGAGATCAGAGCACAACAAACCTCCTGCAATCCACAGGAAATGACCTACGAGTATAGCATCTTTCATTTTTTTTCTGTGCTGCATTATGCATATTAAAATAACAAAACAGTTCTCATCCCACTACAAGAAAAAGTATATAATACAAAATACACTATCGTTCAAAAGTTTGGGGTCAGTAAGATATTATTTAAAGAAATCAATACTTTTATTCAGCAAAGACGCATTAAATTGATCAAAAGTGACAGTAAAGACTTTTAGATTGTTGCAAGAGATTTCTATTTCAAATGAATACTTTTTATATGCTTCTGAGCTTTCTATTCATCAAAGAATCATGAAAAAATGCATCACCACAAAAATATTAAGCAGCACAAACTGTGGATATTAATAAAAAACAAAATAGCAAAAAAAGTTGACACCAAAGACTGGAGTAATGGCTGCTAAAATTCAGCTTTGCCATCAGAGTGACCAGTAGTGTATGTTCTTGTAGTTTCACATATAAAAAAAGGAAAAAAGCTTCCATCATAAAAACAGATGAAAGCAACTTCTGTAATGACTCTCAAACTGTAGTCGGCAATAAATAAAACTGTGGACCTCAATAATTAAAATAACTGAGTTATTTGAATGACAAATCAACTCATAATAAACAACTGATTCTGATAACATTCATTTTTGATAGTGTTTCTGTTCTCGTATTTCAATATAACGCAACTGACTGTTATGAAATTATTTAGTTCATTAGGAAACAGTGTGGTTTATTTCAAGGAAATATGAACAAAATTAAATCTGGAAAAATTATTTCAGGATAGACTATTATACTAAACTGAAGAGTGTCCACAACAAACTGGTAAATACTTGTTCTACGTAGGAGGTCCACAATTTTTATGTTGAATTGTCTACTACCTGAAAAAGTTTAAGAACCACTGAACAACTCATATTCTTTCATATACTTTACTCTGTCATTCAGGCTGATGTTTTAAGCTCCTTGGCACGGGTCAATTCTCATCTGCATCAACAAAGAGCAATGCAGAATCCTTAAACCAGCTGGAATTGCAACAGCTAATTGTTGTCAAATCTCCAAATCGGCTCAACATGACAAATCTTTTTAAGCTCAACTGTGATTTAGGTTTTGGCTCTGATGCAGAATAATGAGGTCATGTCAGATTTAATCAGCGGGATACGTACATTCTGTAAGGTGTCCTGAAACTGGGATAGCGAGGAGAGCTGGGACTCTGAGTGATACAGGGACAGCCCTTTCCGAAGTGTCTTCAGATCTCCCATGTTCCCCTGCTGTGGAGAGAAGCAGAAATGTGTCAAACACAGATTATTTGAGATAATTAGAAGGATTAACAGTCAAATCAGACCCAAAAATGTTCCAGTTCCCTAGATGAATCAAAGTGGAAACAAAAAAAGGATCAAATGTACAGTACTGTACACTACTGTTTAAATGTTTGGGATCAGTCTTTTTTTTTTAAATGAATACTTATTATTTATAATATATTAAAATGGAAAACATTTGTTTTAAATTGAAATAATATTTCACAATATTAATGTTTTTACTGTATTTTTGATCAAATAAATACAGCCAAGAGACTTCTTTCAAAAACACTGAAAAATCATACAAATCCCAAACTTTTGAACAGTAGTCATTTTACAGTAGAAGACCTATATTTATGCAGAGATATGAGAAATTGTATTTTCATAGAGCATGAATGTGGATGATTGCCGCAGGAAATGTCATTAAATACCAGATTATGTGTTTTTCTAAAATGTCATAAACCTATTAGAATGTGTACGTGCATAGCAAACAAAAATGTATATGATGTATAAATCGTGAACTAAAATATAAACTCCATAAATGAGTTTATTTAAGACATGATGTGGAAAAAGTGTAGAACTCCATCTGTCACACTAGAAAGATCCAAGACTGGGTGTGTGATTACAAGATAGTAAATTATCAAACCCTTTAACCCTCTAGTCTCTCTGAACACTATAGTTGGATGCGGATTAATGTCTAGTGGTTAACCAATATGGGCCAGTATACTAGGGCTGAACGATTAATTGCATTTGCGATAATATCGCGAATTGTAGTTGTTAAAAATGTCATTCATATCAATTCATGCATCACCTAATTTCATCGTAACATATAGGCCTGGCCTACAGAAAAGAACATTTATGTTTAATCTATCTAATAGTGTGTTGGTCATACTATACAATGATTTATAGCTTGTCTTTGTTGAATAATACAGAACATAAAGAGTTTTAAAAAAAATAATTGCATATTAAATCGCAATCGCAAAATTGGTAAAAAAAATCGCAATTAGATTATTTTCCAAAATCATTCAGCCCTACAGTATACCATACCATATCATACTGATTCAATAATTCTAATGGGAGATTTCAATTGCTGATGCTGATAACTTCATCAAACATCAGCTAATTATTATAAGCCTCTGAGTTGTTAATATGACTTAATTTGTAATAATGAGTGGTCATATACTGCCAACACAGAAACTGTCCAGACAGATTTACTTCCACTTGCTTTACTCCAGATTTCTGGCATGGGCCGGACAGTCGCTGAGGGACCCAGAGAGCACTAACACAGCCACAGTGTTTATAAATACAGCTGCTGCCTGACCTCATCTTACCATCTCCTCTGGTGTTGATCAAGGCAACATTTAAACACTTAAAACTGACAGTACTGCAAATCTTATTGTTTTTATCTGAAGAACATAAACCACAACAATGATCGAGCTCATCTATATTCTTGTGCTTTTGCAAAATGCACTCAATATGACTTAAAAATAAAGATCTAGCAATCCAAGCACGAAGAAACCACAAGAACACCTTCCCATCTTCTATCATTATGGGCATTAAACTGAAAAAACAGCATTCGTAATAGAGCAGAATGTGCTGTCCTCAACATATCTGACTTCAGAATGATAACAAAACCCCTGCAAAAATGTTTGCGAATGAAAAATAGATAGCAGATGGCACGTGATATTTCCTGAGTGGTGATCTGAGAAGAGGGTAAAAGGTAAAAGAAAGCAAAGCAGAAAGCTCTGGAACTGAGAGGTAATGTCAGTCACGCTTCATAAATAATGACCTAAGAAATTTAGCCAAAAGGCACCTGTCTAAAAACTCTTACCGCTGCATATTTGAGTGTCACAGCCATGAAATATCTTCTAAACAAGAGAAACCTTGTAAAAGGACATGGCCTTTCCTACTTTCATACCTTTCTAAAACAGACAACAAATGAAAATCTCTCTACACAATAAAGAATGAATGAATTTCCTCCATAGTAAAACCATCTGTGTGTGATTATCCCCATTTTGGCTTTCTTGTCCCTTAAGTTGATGGCTGTTGTGTGCAAACAGCGCACAAAGGGATTACTGGAGCTTAATCGAGGTTATGAACTTTTTCAGGGAAAAAGGGTTGTTACAAAAACTTTCTGCTATGTCTATGTGTATACGTTGTGTAATTGTCCACGTGTACACACACACACACGCTCAACAAGGCTGCATTTATTCTGCATTAAACTGATCAAAAGTGACAGTAAAGAAATTTATAATGTTACAAAGATTTCTATTTCAAATAACTGCTTTTACTTTGAACCTTCAAATCATCAAAAACATCTTGAAATTATCATAGTTTCCACATCATGTGACACATGATTCAATGAAAAACCTATTAAGTTATTATTTAATTGTTAATTATTATTATTATAATGGCCCCTTTAAAAATAAAAGGTATCTTCTCAATCTTTTTGAATCAAACAACTTACTTAAAAGACAAAAAAGACGAGTGAAATGAATTCCCTTCTGCCCGCAATGTTCTACTGAGCATGCATAATTGAACACAGGTTTGACCCCATGAATGAGATCTTTGGCATGGACTGATGACCCGGCAGGTAACAACATTCTTCTTCTCTTAAGCCCTAGATTACACAGCTAAACACAGCTCACTATGTGGTTTACTACCTGCTTGAGGAATACAGTGACAAAGTTCCATCAGCTAAAAGTCATGTAGATAAAACGCTCATATTTCCTAAAGTAACAGAAAGAATGCCTTTGATCAGCCATTCTTGAACAATATAATACCCAGAACAAAGTACACAATACTTGCATATTCTGAGATATCTTTCCTCAAAGAATTGAGTTATCGATGGAGGCAATAACAGGAAAATGAGGCTTCATCCATCATCAGAGAATGAAAAATATGAAGAAGTAGCATTAGAATATCAGAGAAGAGCGTATGCAATTAAACTGACAGCAACTAGTCGCCTGTGCCGTCTAAATATATTGAGATGGATGTGCTATCTTTGACTATAAATCTGGGCTTAGAAAATGGGAGATGAAGACCGTCTGAAAGAGAAAATTGTTAGTGACAGATCTGTATCTTTGTCTCATATAACTGTCAGAGCTCCAGGGCCTTTTGTTCAAAGATCTGACAGTGTCATAATAAGAAATCAGAGTCCCATTTCAGCATCAAAGCTTTGAGATTCAGCCAGAGTTATACATCTAAGTCTTAGTGCAATGACATGCATTAAAGGAACAGTTCACCCACAAATGAAAATGTACTCAGGCCCTCCAAGATGCAAATGAGTTTGTTTATGCATCAGAACAGATTTGGTGAAATTTATCATTACATCACTTGCTCACCAATGGATCCACTGAGTCTGCAGTGAATGGGTGCCGTCAGAATGAGAGTCCAAACAGCTGATTAAAACATCACAACAGTGTTAATTTTGACAGCAAATTTTGATTAAGTTTTAGTCATAGTCTTTTGACTAAAATGCCATTTAGTTTTAGTCATATTTTAGTCATCTGAATTGTTTTTAGTTTTAGTCTAGTTATAGTCGACTAAATATCATACGATTTTAGTCGACGACTAAATCTACAGTAAATTTAGTCGGCTAAAATCAAATGGGTTTAGTTACAGTGCATAAATTAAGCATTTCTCTAAAATTTCCAAACTCATTATATAGGTTTGATATTAAGGTTATATCATGATAGAAACCGATTTAACTGCGGTGACACACAACATGTTAAAATTAAATAAAACCACTTCTCATAAAGAACAAGAACATGGTCTTCTTATTAATGAAATACCAATGGTTATATAGGCTAATTATGCATTCTTTATAGCAACTTGTTTACCATATTCTTCATTCTTTCAAGCAGACATATTTATTTCTATAAATAAATACTAAAGCTTTTCAGTCAAGAGCAGTGAGTGATTTTCTGTCTTT
>NW_015624419.1:388693-389098 GCF_001515625.1 Sinocyclocheilus rhinocerous | reverse complement strand
CGTCAAAACGGACAATTCGACATCATTTTGTGTGTAATTCTCCGTTCATGCGACGCGAAAGAGTACTCACGCGCTTTCCGTGTGTGTACGCTTCAGTGTCTATAACAAGATAATGCAGCCTGGGAATAAAATAAAACAATTATAAAACAATAATACAGTCTGAATTGAGCAGCTCTCTCTTGCGTCGTCAGATTTATCCATATGTCTGCTCTTCTCTTACTCCCACATATTGACATTTTTGAACGTTTTATGAGACGTGCAGCAAGTGTATTAGCTTATGTCCCGCCGGTTCATATGTACGCATTTAACTTCCTAACTATGCAGCAGATTCGTTCTGAATGAATCTCTTCCCAAATCGTCCCTCCCTAAAATTTTCGTCTCGTTTTTATTCGTTGACGAAAATGT
>NW_015624419.1:376131-384089 GCF_001515625.1 Sinocyclocheilus rhinocerous | reverse complement strand
ATTTTTTAACGTTTTATGCGACGTGCAGCAAGTGTATGCTAGCATCTAACCTCCAAACTATGCAGCAGATTCGTTCTGAATGAATCTCTTCCCAAATCGTTCCTCCCTAACATTTTCGTCTCGTTTTTATTCGTTGACGAAAATGTCAATACATTTTCGTCATAGTTTTTGTCATTCAAAAAGAGTTTTAGTTCCTTATCGTCTCGTTGTCGTCGGTGAAAAAAATGTCGTTGACGAAAATTATAACGAAAATTATTTGTCAACGAAATAAACACTGCATCACAATAATCCACAAGTAATCCACACGACTCCAATCTATCAATTAATGTCTTGTGAAGTGAAAAGCTACATGATTGTAAAAAAAAATCCATCAATAAAAGGTGTTTTAACTTTAAACTGTTACTTCTGGTGAAATACCAGTCCATAATTCATAATAATGCTTCCTCGACTTAGAAAGTCCATCCCCTGTTATCATCTTACACCAAAAACCACCAACATATTTGCTTAGAACTGTTTTTGTAGAGTGTTTTTGCTTGTAGCTTGTGCTTGATCTGTGCATATTTCTCTCCCGATTCAGATAAGTCAGCTTTTTCACAGATGAACAGTTGAATTTAGATCTACATGACCACTTTTCACTCTCTTTGGCCCTTAGAATTCTACTGGCTGATATATTAATATGTATATTTCTATATGAAAATGACCCTGTTATGATTGGTTAACCTCTGGATTCTGAACTAGGAAGGAAGCTTTGCGTTTTCATGACATGTACCTTACTATCACATTACCAGAAGAGTTTAAGGTCTAGACTCTTACCTGGGATAACAATTGCTTGTTGTCATCCTCTAAAATCCGGACTTTAGTCTCAAGTTGGCAGATGTAGCTTGAAGATGAATCTGCACAAAGAATAGAGGGGGAAAAAGATAAATTAATTAGAAAATTTGGAAAATGGCATTTTTGTATATAGAACATCACATGAACTATAATTTAAAAGTTTGGGTCAGTAACATTTTTTTATGTTTTTGAAAATAGTCATGCTGTATTTATTTGATAAAAAATACAGTAAAATATTAATATGAATTGTGAAAATTGTGAAATTACACTACAACTTGAAATAATTCAGAATCATTCTAATGTTGATTTGGTGCTCAAGAAACTGTTCTTATTATTATCAATGCTGCTTAATATTTTTGTGGAATTTCAGAATTGTTTGACGAATAGTACGTTCAAAAGAACATTTATCTGAAAAAGAAGTATAAAAAAATTTAATAGTCTTTACTTTTGCTTTTGATCAATTTCATGCATCCTTGAGAAATAAAAGTATTCATTGCTTTAAAAAAAACTTTTAGGACAGTAGTGTGTGTGTCTGTGTGTGTGTGTGTGTGTATATATACAGTATATATATATATGCATTCCTCTTATTTTCAATTCAATCCTTTGAGATCAGGACAGTTAATAGAGTCAAGATGATCAGCAGTTCTGTGTGGCCCCTATTTTTTCAACCTGTGTGATTTTTTTCAGCCCTACTCAAGTTTCTCCAAACATAATTTCATATGTTATGAAAACCATTTTACTGTGAAAACTCCCTAAAAGTGATTTAGTAATCCCGGAATCTTGAGTCATGTTGAAATAGTGCTGCTTTCTATTAGGCACTGACATACAATACCATATCCCAGAATGCACTGCGGCTACATGAGTTAAATAGAAGACATCTGTCAAATCAAAAAAAAAGTAAGACGCTGAAAGACGAACATTTTGCACAGTTCACATCCTACATGATCACATAAAGGCTTATACTTTAAAGAGCTCATTTAGACAACAAAGAAATCTCAAATCAGGAAATCTACACTGCCTTTGACACACACAAGCTGCTTTCATTTAAGCTATCTGACATTTGTCTCCAACAGAATCAGACGTCAAAGAAACTAGAAGCAAGGGTAAACAAACTGATTTCATGTCTGTGAAGTAAAACCCAATGAATCAGGATAAAAAAAAAACAGTTTTGAAGAGGATCCTGAAGTGTTTGGTCTTGTGTGTATGCTGCATTCCCAGCATGCCTTTCATGACCTTTTGGTGATGGAGGGCCTGCCGGCCTGAGTAGATGCAAAAAGGAGCATGTCTGCCTTGTAATTTTATGTTGAAAATCCTCAAATATCCCTTCCGTGCTCAAAACCCTCCTGAAAGAGACCAAGAGGTGCTTAGTTATCTAAACATACTAAAATATCTAAATCCAATTATGTATACAGTCATCTGGCCAATATCACAAAATAAACCCAAACAGGGTGATCAGGACCCAGACACAAAACAGAAAGGTCTTGTATCAATCAACTAAAAAAAAAAGTAAAATAAAATAAAATAAAATATTTTTATGTGAGAAAAACAAGATAATGCAGCCTGGGAATAAAATAAAACAATTATAAAACAATAATACAATTTAGTTGTCATTATGCAAATATATTTGCTTGCCGAATGCAACAATTGACCAATCAGAATCAAGTGTTCAAGAGAGTCATTTAGTACATAATTATAATTTCTTGTATTTGAATCACATGATACAATGTCAACATTTTTTTTTTTGTACTACAAATATCCAAGTGTTACAAATTCCAGAAGACAGACGTCATGAGGGTGATGTGGGTGCCATGCATTGGCACCATTCAGGAGTGAAGACTGAAGAGATTAGCTGTTTGAGAGTATGCACACGCACACGCTCACGTACACAAACACACACAGAGTGTGTGTCGCACAGGAACTAAGTAAGGATTGTGGGATTGGACAGATAAAGGTAACGGAGACCTTCAATGACAGCAGAATGAATCATCAAGGATTTCCTTGCTTTCATTTTCTCTGAAAGACCAAGGGGCCCTTAGGTGACAGAATAGGGACCTCCTGTTTAATACTGTATACAAATGAGTTTTGTATTTTAAGCCTGGCCTAAAATAACGTTTTATATAGTACCATATTAAATTATTTACATTGCACAACAATTAAAATAATACAATTTAATAATGAAACATTTATCCTTTAACATTTTTATTTATGAAACATTTATTGGTTGAAGTTACCTAAATGAAGTTACTAAAATGATATTTTATACACTACATATTAAAAGTTTGGAGTCTGTAAGATTTGAAAGCTTTTAAAGAAATTAACAAGGACGCATTAAACTGACCAAAAATGATAGTAAAAACATTTATAATATTACAGAAATGTTTTTTTTTAAATAAATGCTGTTTTGAAATTTCTATTCATCAAAGAATATTAAAACTGTATTACATTTCCACAAAAAATATTAAGCTGTTTTTTTTTAACAAGCAAGTTTCTTGAGCACCAAATCAGTATATTAGAATGATTACAAGCTATTTTAAATTGTACAAATATTTAGCAAATTACAATTTTGTGTATTTCTGATCAAATTAATGCAGCATGAGAGACAGACTCCAAACTTCTGAACGGTACTATATTTTCACAAAAATTGATTTGAGATTTGTCGCACACGTTTCTGCTCACACTGATACCCTTCATAAAGATGTTAACAACATCAGTCATGGATGGGCCGCCCGACCCTTTGAAATGAGATTCAAAGGTTTGTCGCTTATGCCCTTTGAACCCAGAACTAATAAACCATGCCCAATCCTCATTTTCCAATCAATCATCTTATGCTTTCCCGGCCATTTCGTATGTTACATCACAGTGTAATCAATGATCAAGACCGTTATCACCACCAGGTGTCACTGCAGCCTCTTACTTGCTTACAGTATCTGATGATCCTTTAATGAGGAGCACCAAACCAATCACTGCATTTGTTTTTTATTCATCTCTGACAATAATACATGCATCAAGATGGCGATTTGAAAGGTAATTTAATTTAAATATAACTCTGGGATGGACACATGTTTATGTGCCCACCAGGTAGAGGTCCTGCTTCGTTAATCCTCTTTGCCAATCCTTGTGACCCTATAATCTAACTACAGTACATCTGATCACCTGACACACAGCCAAGCTGATTAGCGAGGCTGTCTACAAAGCCTGACCGGTTCTGCCACGTACATAACCCCCGCCTCAACCCACCTCTGGCGTTCCCCACCGCTGACCGGAGAAAGACGGAGCGGAACGCTACACTCCCTCCCGCTCCATTCACAGCTGGAGTGTCTTTTATCTCCGCAGGGCTGCAATGCAGCAGGAACTCTTTGAACATGCGAGAAAAATAGTTTTCTACACCCCTCTGTAATGTTTTATTGGGTAACCCACAGAAATGAGGTATACGCCCAGATCTGAATACAGCCATTATCAGCGTAGAGAATTAATAGAGAATTGCACAAGCTTTCAATTGTTGACAGTGGGAAAACGAAGGGGATTATGAAAGGAACTTAAACACATATGTAGTCACATTCAAAAAGGACAAAAATAAACGCCCCCGGGTTATCAGACGAGCGACACAAAGTTAGGGGCGGTCGTGAGAGACCACCTCTAGCAATCTCTGCTCAATTGGACATTCTCTGCTGCACAGCGTCCGCCGCTATGCGCACAAGCGCTGTAGGCTCTCCAACAGAGCACGCAACTTAACATTCAACTCTAACAAGCTGTCCTACTGTGCCTTTACAGAAACCAAGCGAAACACGTGTTCTTGGTAATGCCAGATCTATCTGCTATCGTGCTGGCAACATCTCAGGGTGCGCTTGACTTAATTGGAGAGACACTGTGATGTGGAATAGCCTCAGAGAAAGTCTCCCTCTGCCTTATCTGATCCTGTCATAGTAGTGACCCACTTGTAATGCCATGTTTTTAGTCTTTCTGTCGAGTCTGTCCACGGGATGTGGTCAGTGTTTTTAGCGTTAATGAGAGTTTAATTAAAACTTTTTCTGTTAACTGAAAATAAAAATGAAACCCAGCATAACTGGAAAAAAAATCTAAACTAAAAAAAAAATTTAACTCAGAAATAATTGATTTCAGGTTTAGATTTTAACACTTGGTAAAATAAAATAGGCTAAAATAAAATAGGCTAAAATAGGCTAAGATAAAATAAAAAATAACCCACCTGAAAAATGTAACCCTCTGGTGCTCTACGTTTTTTTGTTTGTTTGTTTTACTTAATCAGAATGTTATGAAACTTGGTAAAGGTTTTGCCACTTAAAATGTAAACAAACAAAAACGAATGAGAAACAAATTTAATCTAGTGGAACCGTTTGGTACTGTGCCCAAACAAAATATTACTGAAAGCTCATTTTTAAATATCAACCTCATATTTTGAACACATATTTTCTCACAGTTTTGGACTAAAACTTGTTTTGGAAAATATATATTTCATATAAAATTTGAAAATTTGAAATTGTTTTTTTTTTTCATAATCATTTTTCATCTGCCAAGTGCCTTCTTTAAAAATATACCAAACCTAAGTCTGTGCTAGACCCCTAGAAATACAAAGCATTAAATACAAAAATAAAAAATAGTACATTCATTTAACTGAAATTGAAATAAAAAAATAAAAAAATAACAGAAACATAAATTGAATCTAGAAGAGTCTAAAAAAACTAACCTAAAACTCACAATGAAAGAACGAAAACTAATAAAACTAAACTAAATTAAAATGGCCACTAAAATAACTAAAGTAAATTTGGGAATTAAAACTTAAAAATTAATTAAAAAAATATCTCAGGCCATGTCGGGGGTTTCAGCTAGAGTCACATTAAAGTGACAAAAAGGTCAAAGAATAGTGGTTAGCAGTTAGGATGCTCATATGAGAAATTTGAATTTGAATTGGGCTTGACATATCTGTACCCTTAACTTTTATCCATAATTTCCTGTTCTCTCTCAACTATAAATCAATAAAAGTGACAAAAACAGTCACAGCTGTGGCTCAGGACAAGGAACCCAGGTTCAAGTCAAACCTGGGTGACACACCCTGTCTACACTCTACCTTCCAATCAAAATAAGTCAAAAAGTCCAAAAAATAAATCTAGATAACTGTCCAAAAACAGTTGGATACTGTAGTAACCTCCATTCTGCAGGTTTCACCCTATCCATTTGGTAGCAGCCAATACATTCTCACAAGAGTTTCCACAGAATGAATGTTACCAAATAGCCATGACTGGCAATAAGGCCAAGAAATAGAAATAAAAAACAAAGCATATGTTCTTTACAGGTTGGACAAACATTAGCTTGCAATGACCGAATGGACCTCAGAGGCGAATAACTCTGAGGACTTTGATCTCCAGCACACATTGGTTACATAACTGACGTAATCTTAGTCTTGTGATGTCTGGAAACACTGAAGATATTACAGTACGGGTGTGGACGAGACATTTTCAGTGCCAACTTTTGCAGTTCTTGATTTGCACACAGCCACCCCGGCAGGTTGACTGCTGGAATCAATAAAAAGCTCATTAGCTTTTCCAGTTGACCCCACATTCGACTCATACATAAAGTAACACACTACAAAAACAACTGTACACCCCTCCCACCATCCATGGGTGTACAAGTCCCAGAGCAGCACGGGGAAATAAGCTTTGGTAGGACGGAGGCCCAGGAATGATTTCAATTACTGCAAGATGTGGAAGTGGGGCTAGTCAAACAGTGAGGCATTGTTCCACACCGCTGTGGTCCATCTTGCTGGTGTTAAGCATTTCCCCATGAAACCTGAAGCGGGTTGATATTCAAAGGGGCCTGGATACAGTTCACCCCGCAACCAGAACATCGATCGCCTCTAGCAAGAGTTACAGGAACTAATTACGTTTCTCAGGTAACAAGTAGGGTTGTGACGGTGAGTAAATTTCCCCACCGGTTAATCGACGTGTGACAACACCGGTAGTACCGGTATCACCATGGGGGCGGGGGCGTTCCCTCTTTTCCTCACATTCCTTTGCTTTTAAATAGCTTGTAAAAGCTGCGTGCGCATTTTACTTTCACTTTCAAATAGCGGCAATTCGGCGTAAAGAAATTGTTCGTTTTTAGTTCGTTTGAATTTTCCCTCTTTTCCTCGCTTTCCTTCGCTTTTAAATAACTTGTAAAAGCGGCATGCGTATTGTACTTTCACTTTTGAATTAGCGGCAGTTCAGCGTCAATTTCTTGAACGCAACAACAAAATACAACGTCAAACTCACTTGCGCGGTGGGCAAGTGACGTAACCGGTGTTGCGGCTTAACACCGGTATCACCGTCAGCACCGTCTATCGCGGCAAGCCTAGTAACAAGTGCTACAAAGTTTCTCATAATAATGTTAAGCATGGAAAATATGAAATTATCCATATGAGAGATGACTTGACATAATTATGGAGATGAAAATCATCAAATTTTCTATCATCAGAATGTATTTGTAGCACAAAAGGTGTAACAGAAAAGCTAAATATTTAGACACTAAAGTTACACTTAACAAATGTAATTTGTTAATTAAATCGCACTATTTAAAATGTGAAGCCAAAAATGTCTAGACACTGTTCTGAACAGTATTTTGAGTAACAATTTATATAAATATAAAATGTAAAAAAGATATTATAAACAAAAAATATACAATAAAGTTATATATTTTTAAAATTGATTTTTATAACACAAACGAACAAATTAAAACAGGCAAAATTAGTTTTAATTTTACGTTTATGATAAAAGGCCTACAATCTAAAAACAAACAAATAAACAAACAAAAATAAAAACTACCGTATTGACCCGAATATAAGACGATGTTTTTTTCTTGGAAATACATCTGAAAAAACGCGGTCGTCTTATATTCAGGGTCTAGACTTTGACATGTCAATAATACACCCACAACAATAGGTGGCGCCAAATACGCATAAAACGAGTGTGCCATGAAATACGTAATGTAATGCGTGTTGTAAAGATCGCGAGTAAAAACAAAAGAAAAAGAAAACCTTACAGCTGCACGAGTCGTGACTGTCACGTTAGCCTGACGGGACCAAACTCCCTTTGTGATTTTCAACCGTAAGACGGTACCCAGACTTGTAGACTACA